>NW_003299131.1:288270-337373 GCF_000151645.1 Tuber melanosporum | reverse complement strand
CAAACCAGCGTGATCTTGCAATGCCACCGCCTGCTTGACTGCATGTATATCCAGTGAACCCAAGCGGCGAGTCCGTCCAGTTTCCGCTACGGCCGGACTGGCCCAGGCTTTTTTTTACAGATGGCCTGGCCGGACTGCAGTAAAGCGGCTTTTCAGCCCCAAAGCCGCGCGTGGCCTGGGCATCTGGTGGCTTTATCTGGGCGTCTGGCGGCTATGCCAGTATTTCCGGTAGCTCTACTTGAGCATCCACCGGCTTTGCCTTTCTAAACTGATGAAGAACAGATAATAACTTCCCTTTGGCATCTGTACGTGATACAAACAAGCAATACCATGCGAATGGGCAGGTGGTAATAGAAATCCATAGGGTGACTGGAGCTAGAAGAATACCGAACGACGACAACGGAACGAAGCGGCAATGACTAAATGCAATGTGAAAACTCTGTGCAACCAAAAGTGGGAAAGTTCACCAAGATCGCTCCACGACTTCTATTCAATGATTCTCTATCTCTCGCTCCACGGCTCTGCTGATCCACTACTCTTCAACTCTAACTAAACTAACAGCAAAAGACAGGAGTATAAATAAACGACAATGATCACCTATTCTCTCCTTCCTGCTATAACCTCCATACCAGTATTTCTAACATCTCCCACACCCATCTCTCATATCCACTGAGCACTCTCATGCTAACACAAGAGAGAACAAACAATAGACTCCCTACAGATTCTCCAATTTGCCTCCCACGCTCAAATTGCCTTCCACACTCTAATTTGCCTCACGCACTCCCAATTTCCTTCCGCACTTCCACTGTCTTCCACACTCCTACAAAAGAAATAAAGGATCAAAGATTCCCGACAGGCTATAACTCCCTTGACGTTCATATCCTTATCCATCAAAAGCGCTTCTCCAAAGTGCGCAATGAGAACATCCATCCCAATAAAGCAAGTGGCGGGAGCAAAACGAATAGGCTGGAACATACAAATGGCCAGCCCGTACCAATGGCCTGCGCGGGGAATTTATATCGAATATGCAGACAGGCAAATGAATAGGTGACGAAAGAACTAATAGCAGGCAGTGTTCCCAAAGGGCCAGGTAGGCTAGGCCAAATCAAAGTCGGGCCTGGCCTGCCAAAATTCTCATCCGCCCGGCCTGGCCCGGCATGTACGAGCAAGCTAAACCCAGCATATCAAGTTCTGCTTCTATATTTATCACACTATTCTTATACGTCTTACTGCTTGTGACACACTTTGATTTTATTCTGTGTGTGTTTTCCTCCTTCTCCAGAGAATTTGCGTTAATATAGAAAAGAGTAATATGAGCCTGTACCAGCAAAAACCTGAGTATCTGACGCCCACCCCCAAAAATTTATTTTGCCTTAGCCATGTAGTTCAATGTGTAAAGTATATGTACAGTACCTTAGAAAATATTATTCATGCCTTAACGACCTCTGTAGCTCATTTTATAGCCAAAAATCTCTAAATCCTTAAAATTTACTTTTTACCATCTAAAATAACCTTACATTCTGGTGCATCTTATAAAAGAAAAATATTAATGTAATGTCAATTGGTTGTGATGTTATTTCAGTTTAAAACTGTTGCATTTTTTTAAACAAAAATTATGCATATGCAACACCCTTGGTATGCAACATAATGTCTTGCTTATATAATCCAATTCAGATGTCATGGGGTGTTTGATATTAGTAGCTATGATTAGTACTGCATAAATAATTCTCGTTCTCGTGTTATCCTAATTGATTCTTACTTGTATTATCTTAAATTTACCTTAAACTTGGGTTTATTATTTTGAATTACAAGTAATCTGCTCAGGCATTATCTGGAGGTAATAAACAGGTCCCTATATTTACAGTTAACAGATCTATTTGCTAAAGATATTGAGAGTAGTCATTATCCAATTATACTCAACTATAACAACTTTAGCAGTTAAATTAAGAGTCATGTGTCACGAATATGGCTTGGCGAGGAAAAGGTTTTCATGTGACACATGGTTATGAGTTACAGGTATGTTATGGTTTCGCACATATGACTCATTTGAGTCATATCCTTTGTTATGTGTGGGATTTGTGATGCTTTCGCACATGGTTCAAATATGAGTCATGGGAGTGTGCTGGCGTGTATACCTTGCGAGTGTGCCTTGTGGGTAGGCCTGGTGCATATGATTTATGTTTCACACCTGACCTCGTTATGAGGTCACAGATTTCACGTATATGACTCAGTTGAGTCATATGACTTGGTTATTGTGTTATGATTGGTTTATGAATTTCACACATGACCTTGTTATGGGATCATGGGTTTTGAGCATGTGACAACCTTGGTCATATGACTAGTTTGTTATGATTTGATTTTACACATGTGACCACTTTGGGTAACATGACTACAGGCAGGAAGAACACTATATAAGGAGGCCGATGCGGCCAAGGAGGATAGGTTCTTCATGCTTGGTTCTAAGTACTTTTCCTACTTATTACTTTAACGTATATAAAACACGTTTACAATCTATATCTTTATTGCAACGTTATCATTACGCAAAGGAAATTTCTTCACGAAGGAGAGTTAGAGAAAGCGTACGATAGGTGTTTCCGATAGAAGACAAATGTCTTGTACTATCGGTAACATAGGCATAGGCCTAGGGGTATCATAAGACTAAGAAAAGAAACAAAAGAAGAGAAGTATCATTCCCCGTCGCTAAGAACTAACCATCCAATAAGGGATCGTTACATTACAAAGTGTCAACTACTGCAATGCCAAATAATACAAGACGGCATCCTTCAACCCAGATAGAGAAGGAGACATCGACATCGATGATCAAAACCTTAACTTATTGGGATTCAATGATGTCCTAGATCACATTTCAGCAGAGCCCTGAAGGGCAGGAAGCCCAGTAACTCTAGAGAAAGGATCAACAGTCGATAGCTCTCCTGCAGGAGCTCCACAACCAGTGAGAATGTCGGGATCAGTAGTACCAGGGCTACTGGCCCTGGTTGCTCTCACACCAGGCGCTAGCATACTTGGAATGACTGAGAATGGGTTTCAGGCATTTCTAGCAGCAACAAAGAACACAGGACAAGGAAACATCCAACGACCAAAAGCAAAAGAACCCGACACATATGAAGGAGCCGAAGACAAGCTACCAATATTCTTGGCGTAATGCAAAGGGTATTTTGTAGGTAAGGGATATAGAGAACACCATGATGAGATCAAGATTCCATATGTGGAATTTCTACTAAGAGGACTCGTAGGGCAATGGATCACGCCCTTCCAAGAGGGCAGGAAACCGAGCGAATGGGTCATGTACGAGGAGTTCAAGGTGATACTCGTCGTACAATTCAGGGATCCTAATGTCAAAGGGACAGCAAGACGAAAGCTAGAGAACCTCCAACAAGGAAAACAAACCTTTTCTGCATACTAGAATGAATGCCAACTATTGGAATACAAGGCAGAGTTTGATGATGCTACTCTCTACATTATCCTCCTAAAAGATTGTAGCGAGAGACTCTGAGAGGCATGGGGAATCTCCGACTTGTATTACACCACAGCAGAACAATTTGCAAGATGGGCCATCGATAAGAAAAGCAAGCTAAACATGGTTCGAAACAATGCGGAAACCACTATAGCATACAGGGTGGTCCAATCCTCCAGGAACGTGGACAGAACCTTCAAACTGAAAGCAGCTCGAGGTGAAAGTCGAGCATTACCACCAGGAAAGCCAATGGAATTGGATAAATCAAAGGCAGGACTGGCTCTGAACCTGTCTAAAGAAGAATACACTAGAAGAATGAACAGAAAACTCCGCTTGAGGGGTGGAAAACCAGGACATCGGATTCGAGAATGCAGAAGCCGACCAGACAGTAGATACCAAGGACCCAGGGCTGCTGGAAACAACTGCTTCCAAACTTAAAAGAGTAGCAATATTCACGAAATGATTGGAGAAGATTTACTGGCGGAAAACGAGGAGGGTCCCAAGTAAACTGTGGACCTGAAAAACCCATTAAGGTAGCAAACTACTACAGGGCACTACACATACAAAGAGGAGAAGAAGACGGAGATCATGTGATGATCAAGGCGAAGATATACAAGGAAGAAGACGAAGAAAAAACAATATATGCAATGCTCGACTCTGGGACTACAGAAGATTTCAGCTACAAGGAAATCTGTGACAAATATGGCCTCCACACCAAACAAGTGAAGAGAGCAAGACAGGTTTACCTAGCGGATAGAAAGCCAAGTGGAATAGGTCCTATAACCCATCTGGCGACAGCATCTATGGACATTGACAGCTATAGGGAAACGGCAACCTCTCAGGTAGCAGATCTCAGGAACCATGAGATAGTCCTCGGGATACCATGGTTGCGAAAAGATAATGTGATAATCAATTGGAACGAGAACAAAATAACCTTTACAAGCGAACTATGTGCAACACGATGTCTCAACAGTTCACCAGTTGTCTACTCAATACCGGTACGAGAAGCGGAGGAAGAAACTTTGCATGCAAAGTTTGCCGAGATGCGGCAAGACAAGAGAGTCCGGATACAAAAACTGGATCAAGAGGCAAAAGTGCCAACTAAGTGTTCTAAAGGGGCAGCAGGACATGACCTGTATGCCAATGAAGGAATCAAGATACCTGCCAATGGTCAGGCAATGATAGCAACAAGAATAGACATTGGACTACCAGAAGGCACCTATAGGCGAATAGCATCCCGCAGTGGTCTAGCAGTCAAATATCGACTCATGACCATGGCAGGGGTGATAGATGTCGACTATACAGGTGAAATCAAAGTGGTCCTGGCCAACATGCCTCTAGAAGACTACGATGTCCAAAAAGGCAATTGAATCGCACAGTTGATCTTCAACAAAATCAACAAAGAGGATCTGCACGAAGTAGACCAACAGGAAGAAACCACAAGAGGACACCAGAGATTTGGAAGCACAAACCAAAACTAACCCAATATAACAGAATGAATTAAGATGAAAGAGATCACAGCAGAAGCCTTTGGACGGTACTATTGAAGAGGAGATACAACAGAAATTCTCTAATAGACATACAAAGGCAAAAAAGCAGTCCTAGCGAAAATCAACATTAGCACGGGACTAGCAATCCATGACAAGAAATACCAAAATAAAAAGGGATAGAAGGAATTGATTTCAAAGGAATATCATCAATTCACGAACCTTTTCCAAGAAGAGGAAGCTCTAGAACTACCACCTCGAAGACCAGGAATTGATCACGAAATTCAGCTGAACAAAGATGAGCAAATGGGAAAAATAAAAGAGATTCCCTACAAGATGTTATACCCACTAGGAGAAGCAGAGCTCGAAGAACTTCGAAAGTACATCGCGCTAAACCTAAAGTGAGGATTGATCAGAAACTCCTTCAAATCAGGAGAATCCCCAATGCTATTTGTCAAAAAAAAAGATAGAAAAATGAGACTCTGTGTAGACTACAGAGCCCTCAATTCGGTTACCAAAAAAGATCTATATCCACTACCCTTGATTGGAGAAGCATTGGATAGACTGCGTTCAGCAAAATACCTCACCAAACTTGAGATGAAGGATGCATACCAAAATATACGCATCAAGGCGGGAGACGAATGGAACACTACATTCGACTCAAGATACGGAATGTTCAAATACGTGGTTATGCCTTTCGGGCTCAGCAATGAACCAGCTTCATTCCAGAGATGGATCAACAAGGTACTCAATACGTACCTCGACATATGTTGAATCGTATACTTGGATGATGTACTCATCTACTGAGAAAATATGTAACAAAACCAGAAGGATGTTAGCAATATCATGGCCACAATGCAAGGATCAGGAATGAAGATCAAACTGACAAAATGTGAATTCCATAAACAGGAAACGGAATACCGTGGATTTATCATTAATCACTGTGGGGTCAAGGTTAACTCAGTCAAAACAGCAGCAATATGGGATTGGGCCAAACCAAACAACCAAACCGATGCCTAATGTTTTATGGGATTTTGCAACTTTTATTGAAGATTCATAGAGGGATTTAGCAGGCTTGCAAAACAACTCTATAACCTAACAAAGAAAGACAAGAAATGGGAATGGGGAGAAAAGGAACTGAAAGTATATGATGCAATACGGACCCATCTAACATGGGTGCGCCTACTGGTTCATTTCGACGCAAACTTAAAGACAATGATCGAAACAGACGCCTCTAAATATGTGTGCTCAGGAATACTATCGCAACAATGCGAAGATGGAAAATGGAGGCCAGTGTCTTACCATTACAAGACAATAATCCCCACAGAGTACAACTACGATGTTGTGAACAAACAACTATTAGCGATAGTTCAAGCATTAAAGGAGTGGAGGAGATACATTCTGAACAACAACCATCCAGTCCGTGTTCTAGCCAATCATAAGAATCTGGTCCCGTTGATGACTAAAACAGAACTGAAGAACCACCAGATAAGGTAGATGGAACACCTTAGCAAATACAACTTCAAAATTGAATACCGACTAGGCAAAGAGCGTGGAAAGCCAGATACTCTCACAAGGATTGCAAGTGACAAACCAGAAACAAAAGAAGATGAAAGAAACAAACAAAAAACAAGAATACTGTTACCAAAAACCTACTTCGAGGCAATAGAGTTTATCCAATTCATCATAACTGAGGAAAGAGAAATTGAGAAGGTAAACAAAGGAGACAAAACAATTCAGGCAATAAGAAAAGCATTGATGGAAGGAAAAAAGAAGATAAAAGGAATTACTCCGTGTTTATACCAATGGAAGGATGGAAATATGTGGTACGATGAAAAACAATAGATTCTGGAAAAAGCAGATATAAGGACAGACATTATACAACAACACCACGATATCTGAACAGCAGGACATGAAGGAAAAGCTAAAGCTATGGAATTCATCACGCAGTTATTCTGTTGGTCAGGACTGTATGAAGATGTCAAACAATATGTCAAAAATTGCAACATATACCAAAGAACGAAAAGGGCTAAACACGCACCATATGGATTACTGAAATTGAACGAAGTTCCCGAACAACCATGGGAAACAATTACCAGGGATTTTATCTTGTACCTACTGGCTTGAAAAATTGCGATAGCATCCTAGTCGTCGTGGATCATCTGACCAAAATGAGACATTTCATTCCAGTCAGAATGGATATTGACACAAAGGATTTTATACCAATATTCTTCGGAGAAGTCTTCCGACTTCTCGGCCTTCCAAAGAATATCACTACCGATCGTGGAATACTATTCACATTAGGATTATAGAAGAAAGTAACAGGAGAAATGGTGATAAAGAATAGGCGGAGTAAAGCATTTCACCTGCAAACAGATGGACAAACAGAATGGGTAAATGCAATACTTGAACAATATTTACGGGCCTACGTCAATTATCAACAAGATGATTGGTACAAACTGTTATCAATGGCCGAATTTGCATACAACAATGGAAAGCACGAAAGAATCGGCACGACACTCTTCTTCGCCAATTACGGACAACATCCACAAAGTCAGACCACATATCATACGATTACTGGTATAATATCGGACACAACAGATATGGGAAAACTACACGAAATATTACAATACAAAATGAGTCAAGCACAACAACGACAAAAAGAACAATACGATAAACACCGAAGACCAGATCTGAACCTACAACTAGGAGATATGGTATGGGTAATACTACACAATATCTGTATGATGCTACTATCAAAGAAATTGGACTACAAGAAAATTGGACCATTGAGGGTACTGGAAAGAGTGGGTAGCCGAGCTTATACACTTGACCTTCCATCCTCAATGCGAATACGCAACACATTCTACATCTCACTCCTCAAACTACACAATGACAACAAGTTTCCCTCATAAACAATTATTCCTCCTCCTGCGATAGAATTCGACAGAGACCCAGAATATGATCTCGATGAAATAGTTGATTCTGGCTTCTTCCACAGTCACTTCCAATACCAAGCCGAGTGGACGAGATATTTACCAGAACACGATAAAACTTGATACTTCGTGCACAACTGGGAACATGCACATGATGCCATCTCAACCTTCCACCAGCGATACTCAGGCAAGCCCGACCCAGGTAATGATCAAGTTCAACCAAGACAAAGAAGAGGAAAAGACTCCCGTACCATTGCAACAACAGGAGGGCTGGGGCGATAGCTTCCACCAAACCACACGGACCAGCCCTGAATAATCATTCATGGGACTGGCCGACGAAGAACTCAGAGAGAGGGAAAAACAAGCACAGCATAATGCTATGTCATGGACAGTATGCGATGATGACAGTTGCTAAATACATTTTGGCAACAAAGAAGGCTCAGGGTGGTTCCAGAGGGAATGTCGAAAGTGTGGTCCACGCCCAGACCACGTCCTGAAGCATTGGCAACAATGCTTCAGAAATCGGTGCAGGATGTACAGGGTACTGAAAATCTCTGTGGGATACTACCCGCAGAAGGATAGAAGCAGGAAAGAGTTTCAAGAAGAAGATACCAGGAAGGCATAGGCCACAAGGACCCAGTCTAGGGAGGAAGCAGCACAAAGTTCCTCTGCAGACAAGGAACCAGATGTCAGGAGCCTATACAGGCAAATCCGGAGACTCTGAGAAAAACCTGGCCAGGCCGTGGCCACAATATCAGCAAATGACAAAATGATCACAGAGCGAAGAAAGCAGAACAATAATCAGTGGTACCAGATTGAAATTGCAAATCTAACCCTAGAATCGGTAAGGGTCAGATGGAGGACAGTAGATAAAAGGCTGTACAAGCTGGGAAGGACCCTGAGCTCAGCAGGACGGGAACTATTCAAACTAGCAGAAAATGCCTAATGGGACTCAGGATTAGGGGGAGAGGAGCTAATGTCACGAATATGGCCTGGCGAGGAAAAGGTTTTCATGTGACTCATGGTTATGAGTCACAGGTATGTTATTGTCACGAACGTGGCTTAGCGAGGAAAGGGCTTTCTACGTAACACATGAGTATGAGACACAGGTATGTTATTGTTTCATGCATATGACCTATTCGGGTTATATGATTAGTTATGTGTGGGATTTGTGATGCTTTCGCACATGGCTCAAGTATGAGTCATGGGACGTGCGCCTGAATAGTATGCCTTACGAGTGTGCCTTATGGGCAAGCCTTGCGTATCTGATTTATGTTTTGCACATGACCTCGTTATGATGTCATGGGTTTCGTGCATATGACTCAGCCGAGTCATATGACTTGTTTATTGTGTTATGATTGGTTTATGAGTTTCGCACATGACCTCGCTCTGAGGTCATGGGTTTTGAGCACGTGATCACCTTGGTCATATGATTAGTTTGTTATGATTTAGTTTCGCACATGTGACCACTTTAGGTCACATGACTAAAGGAGGAAAGAACACTATATAAGGAGGCCGATGCGGCCGAGGAAGATAGGTTCTTCACGCTTTGTTCTAAGTACTTTTCCTACTTCTTACTTTAACGAATAAAAAACAACCTTACGATCTTTACCTTTATTGCAACGTTATCGTTACGCCAAGGAAGGAGCTTTATGAAGAAGAGTTAGAGAAAGATTACGATAGGCGTTCCCGGTAGAAGACAAGGGTCTTGTACTATTGGTAACGTAGGCACAAGACTAGAGCTATCAAAAGACAAAGAGAAGAAGAAAGACAGGAAGAGAAGTATCGTTCCCCGTCGCCAAGCACTAACTATCCAAAGAGGGATGGTTACATTACAAATCGTCACCTAGTGGGATGCCAAACGATACAAGATGGCATCCTTCAACCCAGACTGGGATGGAGATATTAACATCGACGATCAAAATGTTAATCTAGGAGGATTCAGCGATGCCCTAGATCTCGTCTCAGCAGAACCCTTGAGAGCAGCAAGGCCAGTAACCCCAGAGAAAGGATCACCAGTTGATAGCTCTCCTGCTGGAACGCCACGACCCGAGAGAATATCGGGATCCGCAGTACCTGGGCCACCGGCCCCAGCTGCTCCGGCACCATGAACCAGTATACTTGGAATGACTGAAAATCAGTTTCAGGCATTTCTTGCAGCCACGCGAAATACAGGGCAAGGAAATTTCCAACGACCAAAAGCAAAGGAGCCAGACACATATGAAGGAGCCGAAGATAAGCTACAAATATTCTTAGCGCAATGCGAGGGATATTTTGCAGTTAAGGGATACGGAGATCGCCATGATGAAATTAAGATTCCATATGTGGAATCTCTACTCAGAGGACTCACGGGACAATGGATCATGCCCTTCCAAGTTGGACGGAAACAGAAGGAATGGGTCACGTACGGAGAGTTCAAGGCGTCACTCTTTTAACAATTTGGAGACCCCAACGCCAAAGAAACAGCAAGACGAAAGCTAGAAAAACTCCAGCAAGGAAAACAAACGTTCTCACCATACAGGAACGAATATCGACTGTTGGAATACGAGGCTGAGTTTGATGATGCGACTCTCTACATCATCCTCCTGAGAAACTGCTGTGAGAGACTCCGAGAGGCATGGGGAATCTCTGACATGCGCTATACGACAGCCGAACGATTTGCAAGATGGGCAAGCGACAAAGAAAGCAAATTAAACATGGTTCGGAGCAACTTGGAAAGTACTATAGCACACAGAGTGGTCCAATCATCCAGGAATGTGGACGGGACCTTCAAACCGCAAGCACCTCGAGGAGAAAGTCGAACATTACCACCAGGCGAACCAATGGAATTGGACAAGTCCAGAGCAGGCCCTGCTCTGAATCTGTCTAAGGAAGAATACGCCAGAAGGATGAATGGGAAACTATGCCTAAGGTGTGGAAAAGCAGGGCATCGGATACGAGAATGCAGAAGCCGACTGGACAACGGATACCAGGGAAACAGAGCTACTGGAAATAATTGTTTCCAAAATGAGAAAAGAAGCAAGATCCGCGAAATGATAGCAGAGGATTCACCGGTGGAAAACGAAGAGGGTCCCCAGTCAACGGTGGTCTGGGAGAGCCAAGATGTGGACCTGGAAAACCCATCAAATTAGCGAACTACTACACAGCACTACACACGCAAAGAGGAGAAGAAGATGGAGATCATGGGATGATCAAAACGAAGATATACAACAGAGAAAGCAAAGAAACAACAATATATGCAATGCACAACTCGGGGGCCACTGAAGACTTCATCGACAAAGAAATATGCGACAAATACGGCCTCCTCACCAAACAAGCGAAGAAAGCAAGACAAGTCTACTTAGCGGATGGAAAGCCAAGCGCTATGGGTCCTATAACCCATACGGCGACAGTGCCAATGCACATTGACAGCCATAGGGAAACGGCAACCTTTCAAGTGGCAGATCTGAAGAACCATGAGATAGTCCTAGGGATGCCATGGTTACGGAAGCATAATCCGACGATCAATTGGAATGAGAACCAGATGACCTTTACAAGCGAACTATGTGCGACACAAGGTCTCAACAGTTCCCCTGTGGTCTACTCAATACCGATACGAGAAGCGGAGGAAGAAACTTTGCATGCAAAGTTTGCCGAGATGCGGCAAGACAAGAGGGTCCGGATACAAAGACTGGAGTAAGAGGCAAAAGTGCCTACCAAGGGTTCCAAAGGGGTAGCAGAACACGACCTATATGCCAACGAAGGAATCAACATACCGGCCAACGGGCAGGAAACAATAGCGATGAGAATACCAATTGAACTCCCAGAAGGTACCTATGGACGAATAGCATCCCACAGTGGTCTAGCAGTCAAACACCGACTCATGACCATGGCAGGGGTGATCGACGTCAACTATACCAGTGAAATCAAAGTGGTCCTGGCCAACCTAGCTCAAGAGGACTACCAAGTCCAGAAAGGCGATCGAATCACACAGTTGCTAATCGAAAAAATCAACAAAGAGGATCTGCATGAAGTAGATCAACTGGAAGAAACCATAAGAGGAAACCAGGGATTTGGAAGTAAAGACCAAAACCAGCTCGATACAACAAAAAGAATTGAGATCAAAGAGATCACAGCACAAGCCTTTGGACGATATTATCGAAGAGGAGATACAACAGGAATTCTCAACTGGACATACGAAGACGAAAAAGCGGTTCTAGCAAAAATTAACATTAGTACAGAGCTAGCAATTCAGGACAAGAAATACCAAAGCAAAAAAGGATGGAAAGAATTGGTTCCAAAAGAATATCACCAATTCACAAATCTATTCCAAGAAGAGGAAGCTACGGAGCTACCACCTCGAAGACCAGGAATCGACCGCGAAATTCAGCTGGACAAAGACGAAAAAATGGGAAAGACGAAAGAGATTCCCTACAAGAAGTTATACCCACTAGGTGAAGCAGAGCTCGAAGAACTTAGGAAGTACATCGAGCAAAACCTAAAGAGAGGATGGATCGGAGACTCTTTCGCGTCAGGAGGATCCCCAATACTATTCGTCAAAAAGAAAGATGGAAAAATGAGACTATGCGTGGACTACAGAGCCCTCAATTTGGTTACCAAGAAGGACCGATATCCACTACCCTTGATTGGGGAAGCACTGGACAGACTACGATCAGCAAAATACTTCACCAAACTTGACATCAAAGACGCATACCACAATATACGCATAAAGGCAGGAGACAAATGGAAGACTACATTTGCCTCAAGATACAGAATGTTCGAACACTTGGTTATGCCCTTCGGGGTAACCAACGCACCGGCTTCATTCCAGCGATGGATCAACAAGGTACTTAATAAGTACCTCGACATATGTTGCATTGTATACTTCGACGATGTACTCATATACTTGGAAAACATACAACAACACCAAAAAGATATCAGCAATATCATGGTGGCAATACAAGGATCAGGAATGAAGATCAAACCAACAAAATGCGAATTGCATAAGGAAGAAACAGAATACCTTGGATTTATTATCAATCGAAGTGGGGTCAAGGTCGACCCTGTTAAAACAGCAGCCATATGGGATTGGGCCAAACCAAACAACAAAACAGATGTCCAATGCTTTATAGGATTATGCAACTTTTATCGAAGGTTCATAGAGGGGTTTAGCAGACTTGCAAAACCACTCTATAACCTAACGAAAAAAGACAAGAAATGGGAATGGGGAGAAACGGAACAAAAGGCATATGATGCAATACGAACGCATCTAACATCGGCACCCATATTGGTCCATTTCAACCCAAACCGAAGGACAATGATTGAAACGGACTCCTCAAAATATGTATGCTCAGGCATACTATTGCAACAATGCGACGATGGAAAATGGAGGCCAGTGTCCTATCGATCCAAGACAATGACCTCCGCAGAGTGCAACTACGATGTTGCAAACAATGAACTATTATCAATAGTTTAAGCATTAAAAGAATGGAGAAGATATGTTTCGAACAACGACCATCCAGTCCGAGTTCTAACCGACCACAAGAACCTGGTGCCATTCATGACTATGAAAGAACTGAACGACCGCCAGATAAGATGGATGGAACACCTTAGCAAATACAACTTCAAAATCGAATACCAACCAGGCAAAGAAAGTAGAAAGCCAGATGCTCTCACAAGGATCGCAAGCGACAAACCACCAACGAAAGAAGACAAAAGGATCAAACAAAAAACACGGACCGTATTACCAAAAACCTACTTCGAGGCAATGGAGGTTATCCAATTCACATCAAAGAAAGAAAGAGGAATTGAGAACGCAAACAAGAAAGACAAAACAATTCAGGCAATAAGAGAAGCCCTAGAAGGAGGAAAAAGGGAGATGAAAGGAATTGCACTGGGGTTATGCCAATGGAAGGACGGAAATATGTGGTACAATGGAAAACAATGGATCCCAGAAGAAGAGGAGATAAGAACAGAGATCATACGACAACACCACGATATCCGAACGGCAGGACACAGAGTGACGGCTAAAACCACAGAATTCATCACGAGGTCATTCTATTGGCCAGGACTGCACGAAGATGTCAAACGATATGTCAAAAACTGTGACATATGTCAGAGGACGAAAACGGCTAAACACACACCATATGGATTACTCAAATCAAACGAAGTCCCCGAACAGCCATGAGAAACAATTACTATGGATTTCATCACAGACCTACCAACATTGGAAAATTGCGATAGCATCTTGGTTGTGGTGGATCGCCTGACCAAAATGAGTCATTTCATTCCGGTTAGAAAAGACAGCAACACAAGGGATTTTATACAAACATTCTTCTGAGAAGTCTTTCGACTTCATGGCCTCACAAAGAATATCATTACCGATCGAGGAATACTATTCACATCGGGACTATGGAAAAAAGTAACCGGAGAAATGGTGATACAAAACAGAATGAGCACAGTGTTTCACCCACAAACTGATGGACAAATGGAACGGGTAAATGCGATACACGAACAATATTTCAGGACCTATGTCAACTATCAGCAAGATGATTGGTACAAGCTATTATCTATAGCCGAATTCGCATACAACAATGGAAAGCAAGAAACAATTGGCATGACATCCTTGTTCGCAAACTACGGACAACATCCACAAAGTCAGACCACATATCATACGATTAATGATGTGATACCGGATAAAACCGATTTGGGGAAACTACACGAAGCATTACAATACGAACTAAGTCAAGCACAACAACAACAGAAGGAACAATATGATAAGCACCGAAGACCAGATCCGAACATACGACCAGGAGATATGGTATGGCTAACAACACGCAATATTCATACAAGGCGGCCATCAAAGAAATTTGACTACAAGAAAATAGGACCATTCCAGATACTGGAAAAAGTGGGCAGCCGAGCTTATAAACTCGACCTTCCCCCCTCAATGCGAATATACAATACATTCCACATCTCACTTCTCGAACTACCCAATGACAATAAGTTTCCTTCACAAACAGTTATTCCTCCCCCTCCAATCGAACTCGACAGAGAACCAGAATACGAGCGCGACGAAATAGTCGATTCCAGCTTCTTCCGCGGTCACCTCCGATACCGAGCCAAGTGGACTGGATATTCTCCTGAACACGATAAAATTTGGTACTTTGTACACAACGTCAAAAACGCACAAGTTGCCATCTCAACCTTCTACCAGCGATACGCAGGCAAGCCCAGCCCAGGTGATGATCACGTTCAACCAAGGCAAAGGAGAGGGAAAGACTCCAGCGCAGTTGCAGCAACATGAGGGCTGGGGCGATTGCCCCCGCCAAGCCACACCCACCAGCCCAGAATACTCATTCATGGGGCCAACCGACGAAGAACTCAAGGAAAGGGAAAGAGAAGCACATCTTAACGCCATGTCATAGACGGTCTGCTACGATGACGGTTGCTAAACACACTTTGGCGACAAGGAAGGCTCGGGATGGTTCCCGAGGGAATGTCGAAAGCGTGGCCCACACCCAGACCACGTCCTGAAGCATTGGCAACAATACTTCAGAAATGGGTGCAGAATGCACAGGGTACAAAAAATATCTGCGGGATTCTACCCGCAGAAGGATGGAAGCCGAAAAGAGTTGGAAGGAGAAGATGCCAGAAAGGCATGGGCCGCAAGGACGTGGTCCAAGGAGGGAGGGGCCCAAAATTCATCGGCAGACACGGAACCGGATGTTAGGAGCCTACACAGGTAGATCCCGGGACTCCGAGAACAACTGGGCCAAGCCGAGGCTACAATTTCGGCAAACGACAAAACGATCGCGGAGCTTAGACAGCTGAACAACAATCAGCGGCACACGATCGAGATGGCGAATCTGACTCTGGAATTGGTAAGGGTCAGATGGAGGGCGGCAGACGAAAAGTTCCACAGGCTGAGAAAGACCATGCGCTCGGCAGGACGGGAACTATTGAAACTGGGAGAAAAACCCTGATAGGACTCAGGCTTAGGAGGAGGGGAGCTAATGTCACGAATGTGGCTTAGCGAGGACAGGGTTTTTCACGTAACATATGGGTATGAGTCACAGGTATGTTATTGTTTCACGCATATGACCTATTCAGGTTATATGATTAGTTATGTATGGGATTTGTGATGCTTTCGCACATGGCTCAAGTATGAGTCATGGGACATGCACCTGACGAGTATGCCTTACGAGTGTGCCTTATGGGCAAGCCTTGCGCATATGATTTATGTTTCACACATGACCTCATTATGATGTCATGGGTTTCGTGCATATGACTCAGTCGAGTCATATGACTTGTTTATTGTGTTATGATTGGTTTATGAGTTTCGCACATGACCTCGCTATGAGCGTCATGGGTTTTGAGTCATGTAATCACTTTCGTCATATGATTAGTTTGTTATGATTTAGTTTCGCACATGTGACCACTTTAGGTCACATGACTAAAGGCAGGAAGAACACTATATAAGGAGGCCGATGCGGCCGAGGAAGATAGGTTCTTCACGCTTTGTTCTAAGTACTTTTCTGACTTATTACTTTAACAAATATAAAACACCCTTACGATCTTTACCTTTATTGCAACTTTATCGTTACGCCAAGGAAGGAGCTTTACGAAGAAGAGTTAGAGAAAGCTTACGATAGGCGTTCCCAGTAGAAGACAAGGGTCTTGTACTATCGGTAACGTAGGCAGAAGCCTAGAGCTATCGTAAGACAAAGAGAAGAAGAAAGACAGGAAGAGAAGTATCGTTCCCCGTCCCCAAGCACTAACTATCCAAAGAGGAATCGTTACAGTTATGGTTTCACACATATGACTCATTCAAGTCATATCATTTGTTATATGTGGGATTTGTGATGCTTTCACACATGGCTCAAATATGAGTCATGAGAGTGTACCTGGCAAGTATGCCTTGTGAGTTTGCCTTGTGGGTAGGCCTAGCACATATGATTTGTGTTTTGTACATGACTGTGTTATGAGGTCATGGATTTCATGCATATGACTCAGTCAAGTCATATGACTTGGTTATTGCGTTATGATTGGTTTATGAATTTCACCCATGACCTCGTTATGGGGTCATGGGTTTTGAGCATGTGACAACCTTGGTCATATGACTAGTTTGTCATGATTTGATTTTACACATGTGACCACTTTGGGTCACATGACTACAGGCAGGAAGAACACTATATAAGGAGGCCGATGCGGCCAAGGAGGATAGGTTCTTCATACTTTGTTCTAAGTACTTTTCCTACTTATTACTTTAACGAATATAAAATACCATTACATTCTATATCTTTATTGCAACGTTATTGTTACGCCACGGAAAGTTCTTCACGTGGGAGAGTTAGAGAAATCTTACGATAGGCGTTCCCAATAGAAGACAAAGGTCTTGTACTATCGGTAACCTAGGCATAGGCCTAGTTCTATCGTAAGACTAAGGAAAGAAACAAAAGAAGAGAAGTATCATTCCCTGTCGCCCAGAACTAGCCATCCAAGGAGGGATCGTTACATCATGTTTGAAGTCTCATACTCCTTAGGTGGGTTGGTATGGGAACATGATTCTGCCCCTTCTATGGAATTGTACAGCTCCAATATTGATCAATCTGCATATGAAACTGATTCAGATGTAGAGTCAGAATTTGATAGTTAGTAATCTATATTGTAGATGGTATTTTTAAGTAATTTAAATATAACTTATAAGTTATATTAATATTATTATACTTTACATACTAATTGATATACAGAGTCTCCAGTTGAAGTTTCAGTGTCTAATGTTGAGGAGATTAGAATAAATACACAATTGAAGCGAAATTATGCAAGGAAGTTGGGAAGGTATGAGCACCATCTTACTAACATAGATAATATTTGCTCCTGTAAGAGAAAATGTTCCTCAAGGGCCACATATTCTCAATAGTTTAACTGGATGAAAGACAATTGTACTATGCCAGCAAAGCAGAGAATTCTACTAGCTAGCTATCTAATAGCAAGTATAATGCTTATTTCAAAGCCAAGAAGTTCAAGATATTATAATAAACAAAGGTTTTTTGAAATGGAAAGTGGTAAGACAGAAATAACATAATATCTGACTCGCAATCAATCCATAATTCCCTTTATTGGTCCAGTACGTTCTGTATTCTTTCACCAGTACTGGATATTGGGAAAATCTTAAATTTACCGTATAATTAAACAATTAAAATCTGGAAAGACCGCTCTTCCTCCTCAGCATAGCAATACTGGAAAGAGAGCTCCAAATACACTATCACAGGCACATCCTACAAAGCTGGATGTAGCGATCCCTCCTCGAATAGTTAGTTCTTGGCAATGAGGAATGATACTTCTCTTCTTCTTCTCTTTCTTTCCTTAGTCTTATGATAGCACTAGGCCTCTGCTTACATTACCGATAGTACAAGACCTTTGTCTTCTATCTGAAACACCTATCGTAAGCTTTCTCTAACTCATCTTTGTGAATGACCTTTCCTGGCATAAAAATAACATTGCAATAAAGATAAAGATCGTAAAGGTGTTTTATATTCGTTAAAGTAATAAGTAGGAAAAGCACTTAGAATTCAATCTAATTTTATTTAAACTCGTATCACTAACACTGGCATATGACGAGCCCCCGCCGACACTGGCATACCACTAACCAGTATACCACTAATCGTAAGCTAACTAAGTCTACGGCCTCCCATCTACTATTCCGGAGTCATGCCACCACGAGAACTAATTACAAGACCAACAAACAACCCAGTGCCCGCCCTGGTCCAAGTCTGTAGCTTCTCTGGTATGAAGCCAACCAGCACTAAGTGTAGCCGAAACTGAGCAAGAAGACCGACCCAACCAGGTTCCTCATCCAACAATCATAAAATCACTACCACCTGTTCTAAACACCGTTCTACAATACCTCCTCCACAGTAGAAAACCAACCCAAAACACACAAACTAAACCTACAGGCGACACAGTGGCAGGTAGGAGGCAACCACCATGTCAACCTGTCCCACCCGCATGCCAGGCCATCGATCCTATGAACTCACTTTACATGTTGCCTCCGAGGAGTGTACTGGTGAGGAGGACCTGTGCCTGCTGCCTGTCCCCAAACAATACACTATAAACAAACAAAATACATAGAGGTTGTAATAGACCAAAAAGAGTCAGTGGGGCCTATCTCCCACCAATGGTACCATGCCTCCTCCTGCCAACCCCGTAGCCAAACCAAAGAAACCAAACAAACGCCATAAAGCCCAGCACGCACGACCGAAATAAGTATAACTAGGTGGTTGCAACCCACTATCCACACAGGTGGCCAACAGCTAGTCGATCTGTCAGGGAGCTTACAGTACTCAGCGACTTCACCAAACAGCCTAGACCAGACTGGAAACAGTTAATTAGACCTCGCCCAACCTGACGCAGGCCCGACCGGTGCTCGCAGGTGCCTCTCCCCCCCCAATCAGCCCCCACCAAGCCCCACACACCAGATGCCACAGAGTCCATCCAGCCCCCCTAGCTCCTCAGACAGATTAACTATCTGACAGCCACAGGACAGCATATACCTAGCCTCATCAAGTGGCCACTAGTCTTGGCCACCTAACCGAGCCCTAACCCCCAGTACGTTGTAACCAAGGGGCCCCACCAGCCTTAACCGGGAGCCATAAAGGGGGCAGCACCAACACCTAAAGGAAGCTGAA
This sequence comes from Tuber melanosporum, assembly GCF_000151645.1. Lineage (NCBI taxonomy): Eukaryota > Fungi > Ascomycota > Pezizomycetes > Pezizales > Tuberaceae > Tuber > Tuber melanosporum. The sequence goes on along the minus strand of NW_003299131.1, from coordinate 317,806 downwards.
CCAGCCACACTAGCCAACTCTGTCGAACCGAAGTCCAACCAAGCTGGGAAAGAGTGGGCAGAACCAGCCGAAGCCAGCCCCAAAGGTCCAGCAGCAAGCACGGACCGAACAACGGGCAAGAGGCACCACCAACAGATGCGACACGAATGGGGAGGGTGAATAAACCGGAGTAGACAAACAGAAGGTAGGCCCCACTTGCAATAGGTGAAGCTGCCAACCACAATCCACAACCAAACCACCAAACCACACAGACAACGTGAGTGTCTGGCAGCCAATCATTCGACACCACCCCAGGCAGCAATGAACACCATACCAGGAGGTAAGACCTTTCCGGGTTGAAGCAATCCCCACTGGGTTGAGGAGGAGATACCTGACTGAACCACTGTAAATGCTACAAGAACAAAAGCTCCAAGGGAATGGTGATAAACAACATCGTAGGATTCCGACCATAGAAACGTAACATAACAAGAAGGGGCTGGACAGGTACTGTCCTACTACCTGAGGAGTTATGCGGCCGGTATGACGAGTTTATGACACGGGACAGTCATCAAGTGAACCCGTGGGTGTTTTGTATCATGAAAACTAAGGACTTCATTAAAGCCCAACGGGAATATGAGCTGGCCCAGAGAGCGACACGGGTGATCCATGAAAACTCAAAGTTAAATCTCCCCAAATGAAGGCGAAACCTGCCAGTAGAGTACAAACAGGAAGCAGAAGACATTTTACCGAAACGGGCTCGTAAGCGACCATGATGAATAGCTTGAAGTGCCAGTATCATGAGATAACCAGCAGGCAACGAAAGGAGAAGCAAACACGTAAACCGGCAGGCAATGCCTAACAGATCTCAACCACAAAGACCTCAGGAACTACTGAGAAAGCTCAGATATCTCCACCAGAATCTAAGCCATCAAGGTCTACCATTGGTGTGAAAGAAACGCTCAGGGCAAAGTGACAGTAAGGATGAGGAAAGGTACTGAGAACAATGCTTGAAGAACCTATCCTCCTCAGCCGCATCGGCCTCCTTATATAATGTTCTTCTCACCCGTAGTCATGTAATCCAAAGTGATCACATGTGCAAAACCAAATCATAACAAACTAGTCATGTGACCAAGGTGGTCACATGCTCAAAACCCATGACCTCATAGCGAGGTTATGTGCAAAAACTCATGAACCAATCATAATACAATAAACAAGTGATATGACTCGACTGAGTCATACGCATGAAACCCATGACCTCATAATAAGGTCATGTGTGAAACATAAATCATATGCGCAAGGCATACCTACAAGGTACACTCACAAGGCATACTCATCAGGTGCATGTCCCATGACTCATATTTGAGGTATGTGCGTAAGCATCACAAATCCCACACATAACAAATTATATGACTCAAATGAGTCAGATGTGTGAAACAATAACATACCTGTGACTCATAACCATGTGTCACATGCAAACCTTTTCCTTGCCAAGCCACATTCATGATATTAGCTTCTCTTCTCCTACCCCTGAGTCCCATCAGGCTCTTTCCCCAAGCTTCAATAGTTCCTATCCTGCTGAGTGCATGGACCTCCAAAGCCTATTGAACTTGTCGTCTACGTCCCTCCATCATACCCTTACTGTTTCGCAGATGAGGATCGCCATCAAGTTCATTTGCCTCTGAACATCGTTCAGCTCCACGATCATTTTATCATTTGCCAAAGTTGTAGCTTCGGCCTGATCAAGTTGTTCCCAAAGTCCTCGGATTCGCCTGTGTTGGCTCCTAGCATCCAGTTCCATTTCCGTCAATGAGCTTTGGGCTCTCCCCTCTCTGGACCTCATCCTCGAGGCCCTAGCTCTCTGCTATACAGGGGCATCTTCTTCTTTCAACTCTTTTGTTATCCCATCCTTCTGGGGATTGTATCCCGCAGAGATTCTCTTCATCCTGTGCATCTTGCACATGTTGTTGAAGTACTGTTTCCAGTGCTTTAGGGCATGGTCCAGACGTGGACCGAACCTTTTGTATTCTCACTGGAACCATCCCCAGTCTTCCTTGTCCCCATGGTATGTGGGACATCCATCGTCATAGCATACCTTCCATGACATGGTGTTATGCTGTGCTTGTTTTTCCCTCTCCCTGAGTTCTTCATTGGTCGGCTCCATGAATGAGTATTCGGCGCTGGTCGGTGTGGTTTAGCGGGTGCTATCGCCACAGCCCTCATGTTGTTGCAATGTCATGGTAGCCTTTCCCTCGCCTTTGTCTTGGTTAAACGTGATCATTTCCTGGGCAGGGCTTGCCTAGGTATCGCTGGTGGAATGTTGGGATGGCATCATGTAAGTGTTCGAAGTTATGTGCGAAGTACCAAGTTTTATCATGTTCAGGCGAATATCCCGTCCACTTAACTTGGTATTGGAGTTGACAGTGGAAGAAGCGAGAATCAACAATTACGTCGTGCTGGTATTCTGGTTCTCCATCGAGTTCGATTGGAGAAGGAGGAATAAATCTTTTTTGAGGGAAACTTGTTTTCGTTGTGTAATTCGAGAAGTGCGATATGGAATGTGTAGTGTATTCGCATTGAGGGTTGAAGGTCGAGTATATAAGCTCGGCTGCCCACTGTTTCCACTATCCTAAATGGTCCCATATTCTGGTAGTCCAATGTCTTTGATGGTCACGTTGTACAGATATTGCGTGGTATTAGCCATACCATATCTCACAGTTGTATCTTCGGATTTGGTCTTTGGTACTTATTGTATTGTTCTTTTTGCCGTTGTTGTGCTTGACTCATTTTGTATTGTAATGCCTCACATAGTTTTCCCATATCTGTTTTATCCTGTATTATACTATTAATCGTATGATATGTGGTCTGACTTTGTGGATGTTATCCGTAATTCGTGAAGAAGTGTGTCTTGCCAATCATTTCTTGTTTTCCCTTATGGTATGCGAATTCGGCTATTGATAGCAGTTTCTACAAATCATCTTGTTGGCAATTGACGTAGGCCTGTAAATATTATTCGAGTATCGCGTTTACCCGTTCTGTTTATTAATCCATTTACTCGTGAAATGCTGTGCTCTGCCTGTTTTGTATCCCCCTTTCTCCTGTTACTTTCTTCCATAGTCCTGATGTGAGTAGTGTTCATCGGTCTGTAATGATATTCTTTGAGAGGCTGTGAAGTCGGAAGACTTCTCGTAAGAATATTTTTACAAAATCCCCGGTGTCGATATCTTTTCACACTGGAATGAAATAACTCATTTTGGTCAGACAACTGACCACAACCAGGATGCTATTGCAATTTTCCGATGCCGGTAGGTTCGTAATGAAATCCATGGTAATTGTTTTCTATGGTCGTTCAGGAACTTCATTCGATTTCTGCAATCCATATGTTGAGTGTTTAGCCGTTTTTGTCCTTTGGCATAAGTTGCAGTTTTTGACATATTGTTTAATATCTTCACGCAGTCCTGGCCATTGGAATGACCTCGTGATGAATTCCATGGTTTTGGCTGTTCCTCTGTGTCCTGCCATTCAGATATCGTAGTGTTGTCATATGAGGTCTGTCCTTATTTCATCTTTTTCGGGAATCTGTTGTTTTCCATTGTACTACATCTTTCTATTCTCCTATTGGCATAAACCTAAAGCAATTCCCCTCATCTCCATTATCCCTTCCCTTCAATGCTTCTCTTATTACCTGAATTGTTTTGGCTCTTTTGTTTGCCTTCTCAATTTTCCTTTCCTCCATTGATGTCAATTGGATAACCTGCATTGCCTCAAATTAGGTTTTTGGTAATAGTATTCGTGTTTTTTGTTTGATTCTTTCACTTTCTTTTCTTTGTGGTTTGTCGCTTGCAATCCTTATGAGAGCATCTGGCTTTCCGCTCTCTTTGCCTAGTCGGTATTCGATTTTGAAGTTGTATTTACTAAGGTGTTCCATCAACCTTTCCTGGCGGTCATTCAGTTCTTTCGCAGTCATGAACGGGACCAGATTCTGATGGTCAGTTAGAAGTCGGACTGAATGGTCGTTATTCAGACCCTATCTCCTCCATTCCTTTAATGCTTGAACTATTGCTAATAGTTCTTTGTTCGCAACGTCGTATTTGTACTCTGGGGGGGTCTTTGTCTTGGATTGGTAAGACACTGGCCTCCATTTTCCGTCTCCACATTATTGCGATAGTATGCTTAAGCATACATATTTCATGGCGTCCACTTCCATCAATGTCCTTAGGTTGGAATCGCAATCAAGCAGTTTGCGTGCCAATATTAGATGCATTCGTATTTCATCATATGCTATCTGTTCCGTCTCTCCCCATTACCATTTCTTGTCTTTCTTTGTTAGGTTATCGAGTGATTTTGCAAGTCTGCTAAATCCCTCTATGAACCTTCGATAAAAGTTGCAGAATCCCATAAAGCATTGGACATCTGTTTTGTTGTTTGGTTTGGCCCAATCCCATATTGCTGCAGTTTTGACTGGGTCGACCTTTACCCCATTTCGATTGATAATAAATTCTAGGTATTCTGTTTCTTCTTTATAGAATTCGCATTTTGTGGGTTTGATCTTTGTTCCTGATCCTTGTATTGTGCCTCTAATATTGCTGATATGCTTCTGGTATTGTTGCATGTTTTCCGAGTAGGTGAGTACGTCGTCCAAGTTTACGATGCAACATATGTGGAGGTATTTATTGAGTACCATGTTGATCCATCTCGGAAATGAAGCTAGTGTATTGGTTAGCTCAAAAGGCATAACCAAGTATTCGAACATTCCGTATCTTGAGGCAAATGTAGTCTTCCATTGGTCTCCTGCCTTGATGGTTATATTGTGGTATGTCTCCTTGATATCGAGCTTGATGAAGTATTTCGCTAACCTTAGTCTATGTAGAGCCTCTCCGATTAAGGGTAGTAGATATCGATCTTTCGTGGTAACCGAATTGAGGGCTCTGTAGTCCACCCCAAGTCTCATTTTTCCATCTTTCTTTTTGACGAATAGTATTGGAGATCCTCCTAATGCAAAGCACTCTTTGATCCATGCTCACTTTAGGTTTTGCTCGATGTACTTCGGAAGTTGTTCAAGCTCTGCTTTTCCTAGTAGGTATAACCTCTGGTAGGAAATCTCTTTTATTTCTCCGGTTTTCTCATGTTTGTCCAGCTGAACTTCGTGATCGATTCCTCGTCGTCGAGGTGGTAGCTCGGAAACTTCCTCTTCTTGGAATAAGTTCCTAAATTGATGATATTCTTTTACAATCAATTCTTTCTATCCCTTTTGGTTTTGGTATTTCTTGTCTTGGATTGCTAGTTCCTTGCTGATGTTGATTTTCGCTAGGACCACTTTTTCGTCTTCATATAACCATTTGAGAATTCCTGTGGTATCTCCTCTTCGATAGTACTGTCCAAAGGCTTGTGCTGTGATCTCTTCAATCTCAATTCTTTTTGTTATATCGGGCTAGTTTTGGTCCATGCTTCCAAATCCCTTATCTCCTCTTGTAGTTTCTTCAAGTTGATCTACTTCATGCAGATCCTCTTGGTTGATTTTTTCGATGGTCAACTGTGCGATTCGATTGCCTTTCTGGACTTCCTAGTCCACTTGAGCCAGATTGGCCAGGACCACTTTGATTTCACCTGTATAGTCGACATTGATCAACCCTGCCATGGTCATGAGTCAATGGTTGATAGCTAGACCACTGCAGGGTGCTATCTGTCTATAGGTGCCTTCTAGAAGTCCGATAGCTATTCCTGTCGCTATCATTACCTGCCCGTTTGCAAATATCTTGATTCCTTCATTGGCATACAGGTCATATCTTGCTACCCCTTTGGAACCCTACATAGGCACCTTTGCCTCTTGGTCTAGTTTTTCCATCCGGACTCTCTTATCTTGCCACATCTCGGCGAACCTTGCAAGCAAAGTTTCTGCTTCTCCTTCTCGCATCGGTATCAAGTAGACCACTGGTGAACTGTTGAGACAACGTGTCGCGCATGGTTCACAGGTAAAGGTCATCTAGTTCTGATTCCAATCGATGGTCGGGTTGTATTTTCGTAACCATGGCATCACTAGAACTATCTCATCGTTCTTCAGATCTGTTACTTGAAAGGTTACCATTTCCCTATGGCTGTCAATGTCCATAGGTATTGTCGCCGTGTTGGTTTTAAGACCCATTGCGCTTGGCTTTCCATGTACGTGGTAGATCTGTCTTGCTTTCTTCGCTTTCTTGGTGCAGAGGCTGTATTTTTTGCAGATTTCCTTGTCAATAATATCTTCCGTAGCCCGTGAGTCGTGTATTGCATATATCATGGTTTCTTCGTGCCTTTCGTTGTCTATCCTCGTTTTGATCATGACATCATCTCTGTCTTCTTCTCCCCTTTGCAAATATAGGGCCGTGTAGTAGTTTGGTACCTATATGGGTTTTCCAGATCATCTTTGGTCTCCTGGACCACAGTTTACTGGGGACCCTCGTTGTTTTCCACTGATGAATCTTCTGCCATTATTTCGCGAATATTACTCCGTATTTGAGCTTAGAAGCGGTTGTTTCTAGCATACCTGATTTTTTGGTATCTACCGTCTGGTTGGCTTCTGCATTCTTCTATTCGATGTCATGCTTTTCCGCACCTTAAGCCGAGTTTCGCATTCATTCTGCTAGTGTATCCTTCCATTGACATGTTTTGAGTAGGTCCTGCCTTTGATTTATCCATCTCCATTGGTTCTCCTGGTGGAAATGCTCTGCTTTCACCTCCAGCGGCCTGTAGTTTGAAGGTTCTATCCACGTTTCTAGATGATTAGGCTACCCTATATGCTATGGTGTTCTCCGAGATGTTTCGTACCATGTTTAGTTTGCTTTCCTTATTGATCGCCCATCTTGCAAATCGTTCTGCTATTGTATAGCCTGAGTTGGAGATTCCCCATGTGTAACGTGTTCACAAGGTACTAATCACGTTATCGGTAATAGATACAATAGTTGGCAGGTGGCCTGCTCTTCCAGACATGAGGCGAGAGCTGAGAACTAAAGGAGGCTTTGAGGGTGTACTGGAGAATCAAGAAGTAACCGTTCAACTAAGTATATTGAAATACTGTCTGTCGAAGTCTGCCTCTTCTATCGTAGAAACAGGCGGTTTTTAAATACACAAATCTGTTCATGTCTAGCATGAACGAAACTAATCAAAGGTATCAATTGATACTCTTTGGTAAAACTCCTTAAGTATCAAAATGATACTTAAAACAAAACATAAAACAAAACCAAGTATCAAACGATACTTAAAACAAACCAAGTATCAAAGCGATACTTAAAGCAAAACATAAAACAAAACCAAGTATCAAACGATACTTAAAACAAACCAAGTATCAAAGCAATACGTAAAGCAAAACATAAAACAAAACCAAGTATCAAATGATACTTAAAACAAACCAAGTATCAAAGTAATACTTAAAGCAAAACATAAAACAAAACCAATAACCGAGTACCTGTACCGGTTACACCATATTTCTCAGAGTCTCTCGCTGCAGTTTCTGACGAGGATGATGTAGAGCGCAGCATCCTCAAATTCTGCTTCATATTCCAATAGTCAACATTTATTCCAAAATGTCAAAAAGGTCTATTTTCCTTGTTGCATTTTCTCCCGCTTTCATCTTGCTGTCTCCTTAGCGTTGAGATCTCTGAGATTCGTTGGTCAAAGAGTGTTGCCTTGAATTTCGCGTACTTAACCCATTCCCTCTGTTTTCTTCCATCTTGGAAGGGCATGATCCATTGTCCCGCGAGTGCTCTGAGTAGAGATTCCACATAGGGAATCGTAATCTCATCATGGTGATCTCCATATTCCTTGATAGAAAAATACCCTTCGCATTATGCCACCAATATTCATAGCTTATCTTCAGCTCCTTTGTATGTGTCAGGTTCTTTTGCTTTCAGTTGCTGGACATTTCCTTATCGTGTATTTTGTGTTGCTGCTAGAAATGCCTAAAACTGATTTTCAGTCATTCCAAGTATGCTAGTACTTGGTGCTGGAGTAGCCGGGGCTGGTGGCATATGTACTGCTGATTCCGACATTCTCTCGAGTCATGGGGTTCCTGTATGAGAGGTATGGACTGGTGATCCCTTCGCTGCAGTTACTGGGCTTGCTGTCCTTGAGGGCTCTGCTGAGACGTAATTTAGGGCATCACTAAATCCCCCTAGGTTAAGGTTTTGATCGTCGATGTCGATATCTTCTTCCCTATCTGGGTTGAAGGATGGTGTGTTGAATCGTCTGACCTCACACTAGTTGACACTTTGTAATATAACGAACCCTTCTTGGATAGTTAGTAATTGGAGATGTAGAACGATACTTCTCTTCTTCTTCTGTTTCTTTCCTTAGTGTTACGATAGTATTAGGCCTCTGCCTATGTGACTGATAGTACAAGACCTTGATCTTCTATCGGGAATGCCGATCGTAAGCTTTCTCTAACTCTTCTTCGTAAACAACTTACCTTGGCATTACAATAATGTTACAATAACAATAAAGATCCTCAAGGTGTTCTTATATTCGTTTAACATAATAAATAGGAAAAGTACTTAGAATTCAATCTAATTTTATTTAAACTCGTACCGCCAACACTGGCATACAACAAGCCCCCGCTTTCACAGGGATACCGCTAACCGGTATACCACTAATCCTAAGCTAACTAAGTCTAAGGTCCAGTACCTACCATCCCCAAGTCGTGCCCGCATGAGAACTAATTACAAGACAATCAAACAACCCTGCGCCCTCCCCGGTCCAAGTCCGTAGCCCATCAGGTATGAAGCCAACCAGCACTAAGCATAGCCAAAGCCGAGCAAAAGACCGACCCAACTAGGTTCCTCGTCCAACAAATTAAAATCACTACCGCCCGGTCTAAACACCGTTCCGCAATACCTCCACCACAGTAAAAAACCCACAAAACCAAAATAAATATAAACTACAAGTGACACAATGGCAGAGAGGAGGTGACCAACATGTCCACCTCTTGCATCCGCATGCCTGGCTGTCGACCCTATGAACACAATTTGCCAAGTGCCTCCAAAGAGCGTAATGGTGAGGAGGACCTGTACCCACTGCCTGTCCCCCAAAAAACAAAATCCATAAACAAAGGAAACACATAGAGGTGGTGACAGACCGAAATGGCCAGTGGGGCCTATCTCCAACCCTTGGTGCCGTGCTCCCGCCAGCCATGCCCATTGCCAAACCAAAGAAACTAAACAAACTTCCACAACACCCAGCACACAGAACCCAAACAAGTCCAACCAGGTGGTCGCAACCAACTATCCGCACAGGTGGCCATCAGCCAACCTGTCCATCGGGGAGCCTTACAGCACTCAGCAGCTTCGCCCAACAGCCCAAGCCAGACTGGAAACACTTAATTAGACCATGCCCAACCTGATGCAGGCCCGACGGGTACTCGCAGGTGCCTCTCACCCCCCAATCAGCCCTCCCAAAGCTCCACACACCAGACACCACAGAGCCCATCCAGCCCCCCAGCCCCTCAGACAGATCAACTATCCGATAGCCACAGGACAGCGTATAATCAGCCCTACCAGGCAGCCATTGGTCTTGGCCACATGAACAGAGCCCCAACCCTCAGCACCATATAACTGAGGGGGGCCTACCAGCCATAGCCGGGAGCCACAAAGGAGGCAGCACCAACACCCGAAGGTATCAGCACCAGCCACATCATCCAACCCAGCCGAACCAAAATCCAACCGAGTCAGGAAAGAGTAAGCAGAGCAAGCCAAAGCCAGTCCCACATGTCTAGCAACAGGTACAGACTGAACGACGGGCAAGAGGCATTCCCAACTGACGCAACAAGAAGGAGGAGGGCGAACAAACAGAAGCAGACAAACAGAAGGTAGGCCCCACTTGCAATGGGAGAAGCCGCCAACCACAGACCACAACCGAACCACCCAAATGCATAGACAACGTGAGTGTCTGGCAGCCAATAGTCTCACACCACCCCAGGTAGCAATGAAAAACTACACCATGGGGTAAGATTTTTCAGGGTCAAAGCCATCCCCACCGTAGTGAGGAGGAGACACCTGGCTGAACCACCGTAGATGCCACAAGGACAAAAACTTCCAAGGGAACGGTGATAAACAACATCGTAGGATTCCGACCATAGAAACATGTAGTAACGAGGAGGGGGGGGGCTGGTAAGGCGCCCTCCCCAGTGGATTGATGCGGCCGGTATGGCGCGTTGATACTAGGGAAGTTCATCAGTCTAGCCTAAGGGCATTTTGTATCGCAAGAACAAAGGACTCCATTAAAACCCACCAAATGACATGAGCTGGCCCAACGAACGACACGGGTGATCCCCCCAAACACAACGTTCAATCCCCCCTATCACATACGAAACCTGCGAGTAGACGATAGACAGGAAGCCGTAGACATTTTACCAAAAGGGGCTCATATGCGACCGTGATGAAGTGCTTGAAGTGACAGCATCGTGAGAAGCCATCAAGCAACGAAACGAGAAGCAAACCAGTAATCCGCCACGTAACGCCTAACAAACCTCAACACCAAAGACCCCAGGAACTACTGAGTGAACTCAGATATCTCCCCCAGAATCCAAGGCATTAAGGCCCATGATGATGGTGAAAGAAAGGTGCAGGGCGAAGCGACAGCAACGACGAGGAAAAGCACTTAGAACAAAGCATGAAGAACCTGTACTCCTCAGCTGCATCTGCCTTCTTATATAATGTTCTTCCCACCTGTAGTCATGTGACCCAAAGTGGTCCCATGTGTGAAACCAAATCATAACAAACTAGTCATGTAATCCAGGTGGTCACATGCTCAAAACCCATGACCCCATAGTAAGGTTATGTGCAAAAACTCATAAATCAATCATAACACAATAAACAAGTCATATGACTCGACTGAGTCATACGCATGAAACCCATGACCTCATCATGAGGTCATGTGCGAAACATAAATCATATGCACAAGGTATACCCGCAAGACACACTCGCAAGGCATACTCATCAGGTGCACATCTCATGACTCATATTTGAGCCATATGCAAAAGCATTACAAATCTCACACATAACAAATCATATGACTCGAATGAATCATATGTGTGAAACAATAACATACCTGTGACTCATAACCATTTGTCACATGAAAACCTTTTCCTCAACCAGCCACATTTGTGACACTAGCTGAAAAAGAAATTCAGATTTCTTTCACAACAAAGACTGCTGAGTTCTACCATGAAGGTATATTAATTACCATTGCGAAGAAGGAAGAAAAATTGTACAAGTTAGTACAAGCTGAAGATTTCCAAGACTCAGGATTTCTTGACAGCCCAAAGGATTCTTCCATGATAATGCTATGGCATCACAGGTTGGGACATTTGCATCTTCTTGCAGTATTGAAGATAAGTAATACTGAAGTGGTTCATGGAATACCTTATCTCCATGTTAACAACTTCAAAAATCAATGTACTTCCTGTCTTAAACAAAAGATGATTCGTTTACCTTTTAAAGCGGTAATATCAAAATCTAGAACCCTGTTGGAACTCATCCATTCTTCTTTGTATAGCCCTATACAATAAAAGTTTCTCAGCGGATGTCGCTACTTCATGCTCTTGATTAATGATTTTACAAAGTCTACTACTATCTATTTCCTTAAATTCAAGAGTGAGGCATTTGGTTATTTTCAAGAATTCAAGGCAATGGTGGAAAAGTATCACAGTGGTAGTGGCAAGAACTATCAAATAAAGGCTATCCAGATACATGGTTGTGGTGAATACTCTGGGTGTGAGTTTTAGCATATGCTTAAGTAAGCAGGAATTGAGTGGCAAGTTATAGTACCATACATACCACAGGAAGACGGTGTTACTGAAAACAGTAACCGTGTACTAGTTGGAAGAGCCAATGCATTACTACAGCATGTAGGAGCTCCAAATAGATTTTGAGCTGAGGCTTTATTGACTATGTTTACTTAAAAAATCATTCCATAACAAAAGCAACTCATAAAATGGACATTACACCTTTTGAACTCTGGAGTGGGATCAAACCAGATATTAAACACCTTCAGGTCTAGGGTTGTAAGTCTTATAGTTTCATACATCAAGCTAAGCGACCTGACAAGAAATGGGATGCCAGAGCAGAGAGGTTGATATTCATTGGTTATACTTCAACAACCAAGCAATATCGACTCTACAATCATAGTAACAAGAAGCTGGTAATATCTCATGATGTGGTTTTTCATGAAGATACATCATACTTCCAACCTATGGATCAGAAGATATTCCTTCCATTCTGTACCACATGCGAACCATTACCCACACCTCCTAGAATACAAGTATCTAAACTGAGTTGAGATTCAGTCTTACAACCTTCTACTCTACTAAGGAGAAAGTCACACAGTAGTCTTGAACCTTGGGATGAGTTTAAGACTCCTGATAGAAATAGGCAGATAAATTGGGAGATACAGTCAAGTTTAGGATGATATTAGATTGTGCGTAAAGGACTAAGAACAAGAAGAGGTCAAGGGCTACCTTCATCCCAAGTACCCAGGAGTGAGATATCTGAAATCCCTGAGATAGCAGATTTTGAAGCCAGTAATTACATTAAAGAAAATGAGGACAATTTGGGAGTGGACTTAGCTCTGATGGTTACTAATAGACCACCATCAATAACCAAAGCCTTGGGTAATCAAGATAATGACAAATGGATCAATGCGATTAATTCTAAGTTGAATTCCTTGGAGGCACATAATACCTGCAGAGTAGTATCATCAGATGAGATAACGAAAAACCCAAGAACAATATCTTCAAGGATGGTATTGCAGGAAAAGCTGGATGAAGATAGTTAAGTTGTACAACACAAAGCGTGATTAGTTGCCCATGGATTTCGGCAACACCATGGCATAGAATTTTCAGAAACTTATTGTCCTACAATCTCTTTTCCCACAATTTGCATGGTTCTCTCTAAGGCTGCAGTTGACAACAATGAGATAGATAAATTTGATATTGTTACAGCATTTTTAGAGAGTCTGATTAAGGAACAAATATATCTACAATTACCAAAAGAGTTCCAGGTTTCACAAGAAGGAAAAATCAGACTATGAGAAAAGAAAGAACTTGTTAGTACTACAAACACTATAGTGGAACTAAAGCGCAGTCTCAATGGTTTGAAACATACTGGCTGTAATTGGTATAACACCTTGGAGGCACATCTTGTAAAGGAAATGTATATAGAAGGCACAAAGTTTGAAGCTGGCATATACAGGACAAGCTCAGGTACTACTATCATTGGATGAGTTGACGATATGCTTCTCATCAGAAGTAAAGAGGAAGTGACTTGAATGAAGTCAGTAATCAAAAAGCGGTTCAAGGTGAAAGACCTTGGAAAAGTGAAGTTTTTTCAGAGCATGTTTGTTGAATGTGACAGAGCCAACTGTCAGATCTTTCTCAGCCAAAAGGCCTACATCGAGAAGCTACTAGCTCATTTTCAGATGGACAATTGCAAAGGATGCATTACTTCTATAGATGCAAAACAGAAACTGCATCTCCAAACTGAAAACGAAGATCAAACCAATCAGCAAATGTACCAAGAAGCAGTCAGTTCCCTCACCTATACTTCAATCACAATAAGACCAGGCCTTGCCTATACCAGTGGAATTGTTGGATGATTCGCCTCTGATCCAAGCTCACTTCTTTGGTCAGCAGTTAAATGAATTTTATGATACTTAAGACATACCTCTAATTTTCGCCTTACTTTGGGTATGGGATACAACTGGAGCATTGGAGGAGCTAATTGAAGGTTTGAAAACACTTCAATTGTAGTTTATGTGGATGCAGATTTCGCTGGTGAGATTGATGGAATGCAATCTACTAGTGGTTTTATTGTATTAGACCAGCATGGGTCTATTGTTCATTGGAAGTCGCAAAGGCAGAAGACTGTGGCAAAGTCAACTGCAGATGGGGAAATCAATACCACAACTTTAGGAGTTGAAGCTGGCATTTGGTTAGAAAGTTTACAAAGAGAACTGTATCAGGAAAGTCAAAGAGATGGAAAACCTCTGGTTTTTGTATTCAATGACAACCAAGGATGAATAGCAAGCTTGAAGAATTGTCAGTTTAAGCCTTCAACCCGACATGTGGGTGTGAAATACTTCTGGCTACAAGGGTTAGTAAATACAGGAGTGGTAGATATTACATATATGAGAACAGATGAGATAGTAGCTGATGGGCTAACTAAGGGACTAGAAAGGGAGAAACACCAGCGTTTTGTTAAAATGTTATCACTTTCTAGTTAATGTAATGTTTTTTCTTTTTTTTTTTTTTGCCGAGAAACAAAGAGACGATGAGATTAGGGGGAGTGATGGAGTAATCCCATTGTGGAATAGTATTGGGATTTCAATAGACACGGTGAGGTCTGTTGCCTTGAAGGCAATACATGAGATGGTATGCACATGTGGGATGTCAGCCACTACAAATTGTATTTAATGAAGCTTCATTCCTTCCCTTCTATTGAGCTTTCTCTCTGTACCTATCATCGAAAAATACACTCTCCACTTCAATCATTGTTCCTGCTGTGGTGCACTCACACGAGTCACATCATTGTCGATCAATCGTTCCACTGGGCTACAACAATTCCCCATTACTGTCTTGTTGACAAAAATCTTGGATCTCAGCAACTGCAGTATTGTTATTGGATGTATTATCTATGGTAAAGTATTTTACCTTATGTGAAATGTTATAGACCTGTATGACTTGCCCAATAAGTTCTGCTTGGTTGGCTCTGGAGTGGGGCCCATGGAGGCAGCACAATCTCAAAGTCACAGTAACCAGTTTACCATGAGGGGATATCCAACGGCCAACTAAGGCAAGAAATGAGCTGTGATTAGGCAAGGTCCATAAATCAAAGCTGAAGTGAATTTTGTATGCTACATCAGAGAGAAGGTCAATTAGGTAGTATTGTACTACTTTAAAGGTATCTAAAATACGGTTCGTAATAGTGGTACTAGACCATGGAAGAGTGAAACTCAAACTGGGTACTAGTGGAGTCTAATTTGTAAAGGTAGATTAGTGGTTAGAAAATATTAACTAGACCATTGTAGAAGAAGAGAACAAAAGACGTACTTCTGTAAGGACGTAAGTTAAAAGTACTCGAAAAGAATGCTATTCAACAATAGTAAAACTAATATTACTTGAACAAATCCACAGGACTAGCTTGGTTTTGAAAATATCAACTTTAAACTCAATTCATCCCAGGCTGGAACAGGTATGTCGGTACAAATTAGATGATAGTCGACTTTGTAAAGATAGCTCTCCGGTTACACGTGACTGTGATGGATTGGAACCAATTTCACGGGAATTGTTCTTGGTAATTCCATGAACTTGCTCTATGTGGTTGTTCATATTTTTAGTAGAGTCATCTGTGTAGCTCTTAGCTGATTCATGAGGGCCTTCATCAATGAAACTACCATATTACTACAACTTCTCTTTAATTCACAAAACTGGGTACATACATCATGCACACTTCTATCTCCAGCTTTTATGTCTCCAATATAAATATTCTAGTCCATTGCAGGAGAGCTAGCAGTATCCAGTACGTTGTTGACGATTTACAAGGAAAGCTGCAGGTATTTTTGCAGTGTCATGTCCAACTGATAAAAACTCAATATCTTCTTCCCTCTCACCATAGGTACTGACTGACAATATGAGTAGCGAACTTGGTGGCGTACTGAGGGTACTACTTTAATTCTCATTAATTCTTTTATCTATCTCACTAGATTGACTTCATAGAGGTAGAATTTGCGAATCTAGGCAATGAAACATTTGTGAAACCGATTCTTCCTGTCATAGCACATCTAAATATTCACTTCTCATGGGTAAGTTATGATTTAAATCGTCCATCTCAACACTATTACGGTTGGAGAAATGAATAGTATCATGTAAGGTAAGGGAGGAATTTGAAAAATTTGGAGAAATAGTCTGTATAGAGAATGTTATTAAATTAGATAACTCAGAAGAAATAGGTGGGCTGTGAGAAGAAAGAGAATCAAATGCAAATGGATGGAGAAGGTATGGATATTGCGGGTGGTGATTGTCTGATGACATTGAATTAGGGATTAAAGTACGAATTATTACATGGAGGATTTGAAGCTCTTATCCCTTTTGTCGAGTTAGTACAAAATATATCAAGCCACTTAGAGTTTCACTAATATTTTTACATTTTCCAAGAAACTGACAGCTTTGCCTGAGCATCTGGCGGCTTTGCCTGGGCATCTGGCAGTTTTGCCTGGGCATCCGGCAGCTTTGCATGGGCATCCGGCGGCTTTGCATGAAATTCTGGCGGCTTTGCCTGGGCATCTGGCGGCTTTGGCCATGCTGGTGCCAAGACCTGATCTGGCGGCTGCCTGGGCACCGCCCTACTTTAATAGCCGCCTACAATTTGGACCGGACTGGCCACTTGGGACCACTGTGTATATTGAATTGAACGATCTTCTCCACACACAATTTCTTTAGACCACAAGGTCAACGTGTGCACCACCAAGTTTCCCTGAGCACGATCAGTTTTCCATTTGACAGTTGCTATCATTTTTAGTTAGTTCATGAGATTGCAGAATAAAGGAGAACTTATGTGTATATGTGTGGTGAACGGTCTAAGCTAAGATAATCTCTTTGTAGTGATTGATATATACTCCGGTCTTTTTTTCTTATTGGGTTTAGTGTTGAGTGACAAACCACCAGGCGCCACATGAAATTTTGGAGAAAAGGAGAGCAAACTTTCGCTCTTTTCCGAAGTCCCGTGTTGGACATATAACCCCCAGCTCTTTAGATACACTACTCCTGGTCACCTTTTGTTTCGTTTGACATCTTGTCGTCTCACAATTTTGCCGCCCGTGATGTAGGCGGTATTTGTGTGCTATAATTCGATTCTGACATAGTGATTTCATATTTGGTCTTGACAACTCTAACAGAAAAACTGACACCATTACTAATCCCATACCTGCTTGCATTTTGTGGAACAATCTAAGTTATAGTTGCCTATAAAATATCCTAAATCACGATTTTGCGATCAAATTATTGCAGCAAAACACTTCCTACCTGTTTGGTTGTCCGTTTTTTTACCTTGTTGTTTGAGACGGCTGGTTAGCTCTCGCAGGGGTGCCACTAGACACAACAATGCTTCCTGGGAACCAGAGCCTTGGGCAAAAAAAAAAAGTGGGTAGCGCGGGAGTGGATGATTATATTATAATGCGCGTGTGGTGAATGGGTTTGAATTTTTCGTTTTAGCTGTACTTATTTATTTCAAGCATCATAATATCATATATACAATATGGTTTTTGCCTTTTTGTATAAGACCTTATTCATAGGGTGCTACAGTAATCGATTGAGGCTATTGTTCCCGCCGTCATGAGGGATTACTCGGATGTATTAGCCTGTCACATGATGGTCTATTTTGGACTCACATGGGGTGCTTTGTAAGCCAGATAAATTCTGCATCACAACACTACACAGTTCAATCATATAGTACTTCGTATCGCTTTGTGGCCGCTATCGTAAAAAGGGTCAATTCTTGGTATTCACATGCCAGCATATCCATATCCTACCTAACTCCTTCCTGCTGTGGTAACAAACAAGATCCTACCTCCCATCCGCCCTACAACCACAAACCCCCCACAGCCGCCAACTATGATACCAACCACAATCCACCAACCATAAATAACTCTTACCAAATGACCGGGAATGTGACCTATCAAGATGCCTGCTCTACGAGGGGGACAACATAGCGGTCTTCAGCTTCCCCGAGCCGTTTGTTGGATTCGGAATATCACCCAAGTAAGTTTTAGATGCGCGGTGCTATTTAATAGTTATACGAGGAAATACTGCACAGAAGACGCCGGAGCTCCACCTGATCACGCGCCAAGAACAGATGAAGCCACCGATCCCTGCCGTCTGGGCACACTCACAGGGAGGGTTGGCAGATTGCAACTCGTAGGAACTCCTGATTCATGATTATTGAAAGACAAACTTAACTATTTTTAGGATAATGTTGTTGTTATTCATGAAACTGTTAAGGATTTCTGTAAAGCCAGTTTTTTTTTATTAACCTAGAGGCGCGTGGAGGAAAGGAGAAGTTTCGTGGATATATGAGGTGAACTGTTGAACTTAGGGGGATGTTCCCGCAGTGATTGATATATGCTACTGTCTTTTCCGCTAAGTCTAGTTGGTAGTGTTGACCGACAGAGCGAGTAAGAGTGGTTAATGGGAGCAGAGCCCCCCCTCTTTTCCAAAGCCTTGTCTTGTCGATAGTAATCCAGGCTCTGTAAGGTGACTGCTGGTCTGATTTATTTTTGTTTGGCATTTTTGTTGCTTCGCAATTTTTTCTACTCCTCACTTAGCCGTTTAGAGGAGCTCGTTTTTCGTTGTTGATTAAAGCAACCAATCAGCTCTTGCGAGAAAATTGCTGTCCCCAACACCGGCTCCTCGGAGCCAGAGCCCAAGGGGAAAAGAGTGGGTAGCGCGTGGGTGGATAATTATCATAAGGTGCGAGTATTCGGGGGTGAGGAGAGGATGTTCAGATTAAGGGTTCTAGCTTTGCTCGTTTATTTGCTTGCGGTATCCCGGATGGCCGATTATCAAATATATATGATAAGCTCTCCGTATCGGATCTGATTGTTCACAGCCTGCTGCCATGATCACATCAGACTGTTCTATCCGCCGTCATGAATGATCACTCGGATATATTGGCCTGTCATATGAGGGTCAACTTTGGACCCGCATATCCCGCTTTGGAAACCTGATCAATTATGCATCACAGCACCCCGCTGTTCTATCATACAGTACTTGGTATCAGTTGCCCGCGACTATCGTAAAAGAGGCGTCAATTCTTGGCGTCGACATCTTAGCACACCCATGTCTTGCCGATGTGTCTTTTGTGATTTTCCAACCCAACAGTGAAAAAGCAAACTCCTTTACAGGCACTCTTCAGATACAAGTAATAACCAAGGCACGCCGGACGAAAAACCAAGGGAAAACAAAAAAACAGAACAGAACAAAATGGAAAGGAAGGGGGGGAAAGCTACAACACAAATAGAGGAAGAATAAAGAAAGCAAACAAATAGCTCACGCTATAGGAGAAGAGAGCACGGAAATAGTTGAACACATTTTTCCGGATCACAACCCGAACCACCCTTTTCCACGGTGGGATAACTATGCTATCAGGCGATCCCACACATTGTGTTGTTGGCGGTGGGACATTGGCTGCCCAAATGGCGATCGGAACGGCAAGGGAAGAGAGGTTGCAAGAAGCGCGAGGTGTGATTAGAGACCAGGGACGGGTGGAAGGCTACTAGCATAGGTGAACGAGTTCGCGATCAGTACTGTACCTATCCCATGGCGCAGCTATTGGCACAATGAGTACTCGTAAGATTGAAAGCTGGTTCGGTGGAGGCGGAATTCTTGGCGGCATTCTGTCCGATACAGGATGTTCCGTATTCTGCTGTTATTAACCACCACACAATACTCACCAGCCATCACTCGAATTTTCCAACCCTGTTCGATCTACAGAGATCCAACAGCTCTTGATGGCGGACCCGACTTTTGCCAACCCCAGCGCTTTCCGGGTATGGTACCCCCCACCAGCCAAAGAATCCAAGCGCAGGGGGCACAGTTCCTCCTCTCAAGTTTCGGGCACGATTGAGAATCCAGTGGCCGGGGTGCGGCCCGACATATCTTGAAATCGCTCCAAACCAACCAGATGGTTTGGCATCATCTGTATGCACGTAACCTAAGGAGGCAATTTCAACAATTCCTCTCATTGTCACACTATCGTAGACCCCTAAGTTGCCATACTATGGGTCCATCATTCGATAGCTCAAATACAATATTATGGGACTGCAGAACCCCCTTCGGGAACGTCATGTAAGCAAGACCGCATTGCAAAATTTAACCCCACATTTTTCATATACAAACCTCTATGAGACCACTTCTACCCTCATCCCCTACCGCCCATACTTGCCTCTCTATGTTAGCATCCACAACCACCTCCGCATGAACAAACATTGAACCCAGAGTAGAGTGCCAAATCAACCGCCCCCAACCCCAAACCAAACAATAAATACAAGATGAGGGAAGTGTCTGAATAGAAGTCACAAACCTAGATGGACAACTGGTGGGTCCGAGACAGCATCTATCATCTCGCGTACCGTATGACATTGCACAACTCGTCTCAGGGGCCCGCTCCAGTAATCTATCACTTGATAAATCCCCTCTTGCTTCCACCCCAACAGCCCGAGAACAACGATGCATCATTGGCAATCCTGGCGGAGCTGAAGGGAGTGGAGATGGAAAAGGAAGGTTCCGGAATGGTTCCCGATTATCCGAGGCCTCACCAGCCCGGTGTGGGGACATCCAAGGGCCAGGGCGGGACTGGGAGGCATGTAGCTGCCTGCTCATGGCTGTTTAACCGTCTCTGATCCAGACGGCGGGCTATGGGTGATTGTGGAGGACAAGAGGGGAAGATGCTTGATAGTGGGGGACTGAGGGTTCGGCGTGAGTGATGTTTCGCGATCGCATCCCAGCTCATACTTGTATCTATCCCGAAAACCGAAGCAAGAATGAATGAGCCGGGTGGAAATCCCGATGTTTGAATTTGCGGGTATGTCTTCTGCTCGGGAATCGGATCCTGGTCTTCATTTTCTGCATCGGATAATGACAACTTTGGGGGCATTTCGTAATTCGAGGGAAGCACCACTGAGGTAGCAGGCATACCCCGAACACAATATGGCTTTCAAGAGCCCGTCGAGGGAAGGAAAGCATTGCTAGTCCAAATCAAGGGGGGGTGTAATCAGAACGCAATAGTCATACCCCCGGAACGTTCTAGTCATGTATGATACCTTAAATCCGACCACGGATTTAACAAAAAAGAGTGACCCTTTCCTTCCCGATTCCCCCCCCCTCCTCTTTTTATGTTGGCTGGCTGTCGGCGGTGCGTGCTGTGGCGGCGATGCTGGCGTAGTTAGATTGGCCGAGATTGGCAATTAGGACGAATAAATTGAGACTTCAAATTAAACCCCAGTGCTCTACAACTATAGCGAATGTGACACCACCACTTGGAAGATCGAAATACTCGATGCCAAGACCACCGCTCACCCTTCCAACTAGTAGTGACTGCTGCGGTACGGTACTCGTAGGTTCATGACTTGATCATTACTCTTAGCCGCGAAATGTCTCATTCTGACATCGCTTTTGGGATCACACTAGATAACAAGACGGGGCAAAAGAAATTTGGGAAAACGGAATAAAAGCCATAAGACAATAGGCGAGGTATAGTAAGGTAAAGTAAAGTAAGCGAAAGCCCGAACTGGTATGGTATATCATAACGACGGTAGATTGGTATCACTCGTGGGTTGGGGTCGGATCGACTCAATTTCGTCCTGGGTAAACCCATCGGAAGGTCTGCGAGGAAGCTTATCAGCGGCAGCAAAAGGTGGAATTATGAGTGCATATGCATCCTGGATGTTACTGGTTACCCCCGAATTTGTGATTATTTCGGCTAGCTCTTGGAGAAAAGGGTTTTCGGGAGTGGGATCGGGCTGTTCGTCAACCTCGCTTTCATGATCCCCTGAGGGAGTTGCGCTTCGGGATTGAGTATCGTCAGGAACTGAGCCAACAATACCAACAATCGCCCACAACAACGAAGATAATATCTCTTGAGCACACATTTGTTTAAGCGGGGCCGTAGATACGAAAGCGAGGGATTTATAGCATCCGTCGATGTTAATTGGCTTGGTCCCCGTAATACGATAGGGTGCAATATCATCGGTCGGGGGACTGGGATCGGTGGTATGATCGGTATGGTCCCTCACACGTGTAATTATCTTGGAGAGCTCCTGCGCGTTGACTTCTGTCGCTCGACCTTCAATTGTATTCTCCCATAGTCGGGCATTCTCCACCACCGCAAACCTCCCCCCCCTATCCATCCACCGCTCGCAGTCACTAACGAATCGGTGAGTTGCCGGCCCAAGCACTCGTAAGACCGTCTCAGGGTCAGCCCTATAACTCCAGTACTTGTAGGTATTTTGAATGTCCTTCGACTTAACTCCATAACACCAGAGGGAGATCACGGCGCAGAGCTCAGATGTATCCACATTCCATTGGAACGAACTCCCCCTTGAGGCAGTCATGGTTATATACTGCACTGTCCCACCGACTTTGACCGGCAGTGCCCAGTGAAGAACGGCGGGACGTGTGACGGTCTTGGCAAGGGCTATTTCCCCCGAGTCTATAAAATAGAATAGCAAAGATTGAAGGCACTCGACTAGTTTCGACGCAAAGGAATAAGAGATCTCATCCCAGCTCATGAGATCTCCGAGGTCCTTTCGCAAGCCAAGGATCGCTTGTGCTTCTCCTATAGGCGCGATATGCCCCGCATAAGCACCCTTATATCCGAGATACCCATGGAGGGTTATTACCTCCCAGGTAGGATCACTGTCGCGAGCACCTTCCGGCCCATTGGGTTTGGGCTTCCAAAGCGCATCTTGGGACGCCCCAATCCTCACTGCAACCCAATCGATCTCATCATCAACCGGTAGCTTCATGGCTTTCGGCCGCTTAGACATTTTTCGACGAATCCAGGTTCTCACAGTGGTCATTGTCAATGTTACAACCAACTGTGCGATGGAGGCTGACCAATGCAGAGCACGAATTCCGACAAATTGGACGACGAAGCCAGCAATACCGATGAACGCCCCAGCGATAGTCAGAGTACTAAGTGAGAGAATGACATCAATGACATGCTTAGTACGACTTGAGGTCCGCGGGGATGAGTGAGGTCTACGGCGAGATGTGACAAGTTCCTCGCGTTCCTTGTCCCCAAATAGCGCATATGACTTGAAGAGCTGATCATTAACCCGATCACCCTTTTGCAGCCATAGAATCCTAAAGCTCCTCTTGGACACCCATATATCTTCTTCGGATGATGCCTGCACTACGCGCGAACACGCCATCATCCCTACAACTAAAAGCAGAGTGCCGGATGCCATAAGGGGATAGGCGTATTTCGAATTTTTCTCCTCCTTCCAATTTAGCTTGGGGTGATAGCGGGTGACTCCGATAAAGATTAAGCAACCAAACTGAAGCACAATTCCTAGAATAGCAAATACCCATAACTCTCCCTGTCCTCTGGCTCCACAGATGTTCAACGATATGTTTGGGGTGCTGATAGGATCAGTATCTCTTGTTGGGGTGGCATGTGTCGGTGCAGCCCTCTGGTGCCTCCTTCTAAGCTCGTATTCCCTTCCGGCAGTGGCGTTTCTAGTATACGCACCCTCAGGATCCAAACGTACGAAGGGGCCCCTGAAAGTGGAGAGTATCCTGTCGGGCAGACCCAGTCCCGCGAATACGGTCCCCTCGCCATGGGTTGGGCGATCCTCCCTCCTTTTTTTAGCGTTTATCAAGATTCCATTTTCTTTAGCCGCCTCGAGTGTAAAAAACTTGGATCCACCCTTTCCATCCGCTCCATCCTGGAAATAAAGAATCTCGGCAAACTTTGTGGAACCCATGACCCGAACAATAGCCTCCCCATTCCAAAGTTCACACACCTCGTGCGAAGTAGAGGACATGAGCTCCACCTCTGCCACCGCCCTGCTTTCCCTAGCCCTTCCGACAACTGCCTTAAGCCAGCCCGGCCCACCGGCTCGTACTGCGCTTACTATCGCCGTTACGATACCCAATGGTGCCATGGCGAATATCACATCCTCCAGCCAGGTCAAGGACTGAGACAGAAACTGTTTGGAGACTTGCTCCCCAAACAGAGCCAGCACAGGGGCTAGGTCGGAGAACAAATTGTTCGAGAAGTCAACACCGTCGGCTGCTAGTGCTCGGGGTGTCAACGCTAGGAAAATTACGATCGAGGCTCGAAGCTTTGACGCGGTTAAAGCCATGGTTCGTAGATACCAAGATTGCTTATCTGTCGGCCGTGATTTGTGTGCTACTCTTGTATCAGCCTCTGATCCCATCTGAAAGAATATTAGAGCTACCTATTCAAACGTTTGGCCATCTAACTTATACTCCCCAAGAGAATCCAATGAAACTGAGGGCGCTACCGCAATTGGAGGTTCAAATATCGGGAGAACAACAGAAAACTAGGAATCGCTACGGCTTTTAGTAAGGGTTTTATGTGTCTGGAAGCTGAAAACCACTGTGCTACATAGCACAAGACTATGAGGCTCTAATTGGTTATTCCCTCCAGTTAGAAAATTTATTATATTTGGCACTACAAGTGGGCTGTGCCCCCGTCAAATTAGATACAGTATTTGTTTTTGCCAGAATTTTGCTCACGGAATGTCACATCAGAGCACATGCATATGGGGGCGGCTTCTCAACTAAGAAGTGTCGTTCCCGAAATGAACTGCGAGTGCATCCGGTCGTACACATAATTAAAAGACGCTCTTGAACACGGCTAATATTGCCGACCCCAGAGTTTAACTCTTCTTCTTGGATCCCGGTTTTCATGATAATTATAAACTTATTCTAGCTGTACCGACCTGCTGTCCTCTAGCCAAAACAGTACTCAGCCATGCAATAGTTGCCGTGTTCCCAAACGTAGTCCGGTCGCGAGTAGAAGTCTAAGCGGGTTATATTACGGAAGCTACCTCCCGGTACCCCCATTCAATCGGAACTGCACTTCAAGTGACACCCGCCTCATGGCTTGGGGTCAGCGCCTAGAGCCTTTGCACCCGGGTATCTGATCTAGGATGGGGTGAGGATCGGCTCCGATACGTACCCCATAAGCTTGAATAATCGCGAATGAGATTAGTTGTATCTGGTATCTCCTGCGGGATAGGAGTACTCGTACCATACGGTAGGGGACGGCGAAGATCCCTTCTCCGCCCTTCGTAAGAAAAAGGAAAAAAAGGGGAAGAGGAAAAAGAAAACAGACCTCGCTTGGAGGGTAGGCTCTGACCTCCTAGCGAGGTTCCCCGAGGTTCCCATCCTTTCAGTTTTCACGGTGTCATTTGGAGAAGCACGGCAGGGAATGGCGATAGGGGACATCCCGGGAACTCTACGAGTACTGTACTCATAGGGGAATTGAGGCCAGCTGTGTTCTCGTCTTGCTGAACAGGGGGTGTGCACCGGAGGATAATAGCAAGGATTCTCACTTAACCGAGTACTAGTACTTGTACGAGTACTCTTACAAGTAGACTATGTCAAGTATCCGATAGTAGCAACCTAATTTACATCCACTCTACGAGTACAGTACCGTACTAGTACAGTACAAGTACAACTAGCAATCGTGCGGCCCGCAGAGCCGCAATTACCGCTGTCGTTGTCCTAGTTGGGACTCAGCGGTGGCAGCAAATCATCAGTCTGCTAAGCTCTGCTTAGCGCCCAAGTAAACGAGACATTGTATTGGTATGAATATTTTTGGCTGGTTCGTGTATCCCCCTCAAGCACATACATGTCAGCGCTACAAACTACCGGTACAGCCTATGGCGGATATGATTAAAGGCTAGACCTAGAGTGCCCCCAGCGAGGCGCGGCGCGGCAGGATACGTGTGACGTAGATGGAGTTTGGTCCAACTCCTCGGAATAAACGGATGCAAAGAAGACGGACGGGTGAGGTGGTTATGGCTAGCATAGTAGTCTACCGGTATCATAGTCATTCAAGGAATAATAAATTGTCCCAGTATGAAAATTCAAGAAAAAGGTGCCTATCGAGTCACAAATAGTGAATGGGGTGAATGCCACTCCAACTCCTGCCTCTTTAGATCTTCAGATTTTGCCTTGCTTTTAGAGTGAGCTTATCAGGAAATGTGTGGGTAAAGAAACATCAATCTTGAGAGCTACCCGCATTTGTGGATAACTTGTTGCTGCCTAACCATCGTGCCACACCTAAACTGCCGCGCCTCGCTACGAGCACCACCAACTCTACTGAGACTATCGTACAAAGACGCCACAAATAATTGCCGACACAGAAGCCGACCACCCACAACTCGTGCCAAGGTTGTGGCTGGGCGATCTGGAGGAGTGTCTGACAGCTCAACATGGCTTGGTGTCTGTTCCTATGCCATCGTTCCATAGTGTCACGCAAACATTCTTACTCTACTAAAGGAAATATGGCGACTTTGTGTGATACTGAAAAAGGCCACTACATAAGCCGTGGAGTGATGTTAAGCTGCAGAGTTACTCGTACTCATGTGAACCACAACCCCAGCACAAGCATATACTTCATTCAAATCAACCAATCAACAGTCTTTGTTGCATTGCAAGCTATTTTTGTCCTCGCGCGATATGGAAGAATTTAAAGTTTATAGCCAACTGTATAGGACTTATAAGAACACCCAATCCTCCACCCTGACTCCCCACAGGTTTCAGCTAATGGTTTTCCTTTAGGTCTATAGTAATTTTTATTTATTCAAACATAGATGCTATCAGTTGGAAGTGGAGGGAAATCTGGCTGTATATATCTAGGTCCTGCTGCATAGTTGAGATACTTTCTTTTACTCTATTCTTGTATTTATTAGTTCTCTCTTCTTTTTTCTTTTTTCTGTATATAATATATTAGGCATACGGGAGAGCACAGACCTTCATTTATCGGAGGCGCAAATACCACCCTCTGGGCCCCCTATGAATTCCAGAAGTCCTTGGCCGGATTCCGAAAAGTCGTATCTCATAACAATGATGTCATCTCAATGAATCCTACTTCATAATACCATATATATCACTACCATACTTCCAACTGCAAGCTGTTCAGAGGATATATAAGAGAGAACCTCCAGATACCTCTGGGAAGTGGAATGGAGAAAGTCCATCAGAGGTGTATTGAGTAACCAGGCTTCAAAGTTAGACATCCAAATTATGGGCCAAAATTAATAGAATGGGGGTTTTTTTTTTTGATTTTATTTTTCTTCCTTGAAATAATCTGCAATAATACCTACAATGCCCTAGAGGCTAGAGGAGATATAAATAATACCAATACTTATCTGAAAGCCACTGTATATTGGTTGGTTGTGGAAAGAGGATCACTCTAAAGGTGATTCCCTTGGAGGTGAGGCAGACTAAGGAGAAGTTGCTCAAAGTTAAATGCCTTAATAGAGAGCAGATATGAAGTGTTGGCATACTGTCTATTGAGCTTACATGATATATAGATGCCTGACATATAAGCTGGCCATTTTGTGTAATCTGAAAAGACTATTGGAGCAATAGTCACATAAACTAGAGTATTAAAAAGAGGTCTATTTGATTCTATAAATCAAAGACTGTTGGTTGGAAGACAAATATATACCATCTGATGATAAACATTTCACTATTGAAGTGTATGACAATGGTGTGAAAGAATTCAGGGTCAAACAGAGTTCACAAGTATTAGGATTGAGAACTGTTATGTATAGATTGGAGAAAAATACTTAGTTGTATAGTAGTTAGTAGTAGTTCATGAATTCTCAGACACAGGATATAAATATTGAAATACCTGTTAGGATTACTCTTCAATTAATTTCAAGATATATTTCTTGAAAGAGGAAACAGGTCTTGTCATAGAGGTAATATGCATTATAACTCTACTTTTTTTTAATATAGTAACCATCGCATAGTTGTCTCCAATTACTTAAGAAAATGTTCTTATTTTCTTAAGTACTGTAACAGTAACAATTATGCAATATATCCATTGTTAGTTTGCCATAAGTGAAATATATGAGGCGTAAATATGGAATAGTACTTATAAAGATACATGTTAGGAAATAGCTCAGGGGGTTGCATGGAGATCGATCTCTAAGGATAAACCTATCTCCTTAAATAGACCTTCTCATAACCCACTGACAAATCTAACTGTCATATATAATGCAGTGTCACAAACCAGATTGTGACAAGGCAGATTCAAGAGGTAGAACAAAGATTTTCACAAGACTTGGACTTGTAAGTCATATGATATTATGGCCCTTGTACATAACTCATACTTATGAGTCACGAATGTTACACATATGATGTAGTTAGCACACATGGCTTGTTATAAGGATTGTGATTGGTTTAGGTATGTTGCACAGTTGACTCATATGAGTCAACTGAAGATCTTACATGACTCATAATTGTAAGTCATAGGATATGGTAACATGAAGGTATGAGTCAAACAGGATTATAGTTGGGTGAGGTGTTTGTATAAATAGTATAGTCTAGGGAGTCCAGTCCAGCCACGCTCCATTGCTCCTATTTTCCTCCCACATAGTTTGGCAACACCATGTCTGCTATCATGGGCCCCCCCGACTCCCCTCTGCCTCCTTGATGGTTCCTGCCTAGGGGCATGGTTAACTCTTCCATTCTCTCCTGCTTTGGCATCGCTTGTCTCTTGTCTGCTTGATGGGGTAGTTCTTTGTGCTCGCCCAGTAGTCCCATCTTGCGAATAGGAGCTCGCTTAGCTCTGGCATTGTAACGTGTTCGCAAGGAGCTAATCACGTTATCGGTTATAGATACGATAGTTGGCAGGTCGCCTGCTCTTCCCGAGAGTAGGCGAGAGCTGAGAACTAAAGGAGGCTTCGAGGGTGTACTGAGGAACAAAGAAGTAACCGTTCAACCAAGTATATTGAAATACTGTCTGTCGAAGTCTGCCTTTTCTATCGTAGAAACAGGTGGTCTTTAAATAAACAAATCTGTTCATTTCTAGCAAGAACGAAACTAATCAAAGGTATCAATCGATACACTTTGGTAAAACTCCTTGAGTATCAAAGCGATACTTAAAACAAAACATAAAACAAAACCAAGTATCAAACGATACTTAAAACAAACCAAGTATCAAAGCGATACTTAAAACAAAATATAAAAGAAAACCAAGTATCAAACGATACTTAAAACAAACCAAGTATCAAAGCGATACTTAAAACAAAAGATAAAACAAAGCAATTAACCGAATACGCATACCTGTAACGTGTTCGCAAGGTGCTAAACACGATATCGGTAAGGAATACAATAGTTGGCAGGTGGCCTGCTCTTCCGGAGAGGAGGCGAGAGCTGAGAACTAAAGGAGGCTTCGAGGGTGTAGTGAGAAACAAAGAAGTAACTGTTCAACCAAGTATATTGAAATAGTGTCTGTCGAAGTCTGCCCTTTCTATCATAGAAACAGGTGGTCTTTAAATACACAAATCTGTTCATGTCTTAACATGAACGAAACTAATCAAAGGTATCAATCGATACACTTTGGTAAAACTCCTTAAGTGTCAAAGCGATACTTAAAACAAAACATAAAACAAAACCAAGTATCAAACGATACTTAAAACTAACCAAGTATCAAAGCGATACTTAAAACAAAACATAAAACAAAACCAAGTATCAAGTACCCGTACCGGTTACATTCCCCAAAACAAAACAACTGTTTAAACAAACAAAAACTAATAATCATCAAAAGTGGAGTCTGAGAAACTAAAGGCTTCAGTTTCTGCTAAAAGCTCTTCATCGTAAGTGTCACACCAGGGATAAGAGGAAACTCTCAGAAAACACTTAGACTCGAAAAAATCTAAATCACAGTAGTCACGAATACCAGATTCGTGCTGTACATCAACCCAAGCATGATCGCAATCAGGACATTAGTCAATCCAGAGGATTTCGAAATAGTCTATAGTTGGATAG
>NW_003299131.1:264023-288120 GCF_000151645.1 Tuber melanosporum | reverse complement strand
TAATTGGTAACTAGATAAAGTTGTCAAGGGCCTGCTCCATAGTTTGATTCTCTTCATTGTTGCTTTCCAACTCCGACTCAAAGTATGGTGCCCAAAATCCATCTCTAGCTTCGAGTTCCACGTGCCATTGCTCAGTTTCTGGCATTGTAGGTGTCCAGCACATGGTGATATAATTGATTCTTGGGGGGAGGGATTCGTTTGGCATGTTGTCTTTCCACCATCAGTTTACCATATCCATAGCGTGCTCTAGTCCTTCCAGTTGTTCCCAACAGTTTTCGCTCGCCGGATATCCTTTCTATTTGACTAGGAACTGATCATTTCCATGCCAAATGCGGTGGTCTCTGATTTCTTCAACCTTTCGCAACATTCCAGTCCTTCTTATCGATGATGATAGGTGCAGGCCGAGAGTGGGTTCTTCCAGGAAACTTGGAGTCGTCATTTGGATGGAATCGCTTGACAGCTGAGGCGTGAAAGACTGCAGTATTGCGGCGGTACATGTGTCCATCCATCTGGACAGTGTAGCTCTCTGTATGCTTGTCAATGGATATGACTTTGAAGGGTCCGCGCCATCGGGGTTGCAGTTTCTTGCTGCGTCCGACATTGGTAATGAACATGTTACCGTGTACTATGAGCATGTCTCCTGGTGAGATGGGGACATGTTTGCGTCATCATTTCTGGGCAGTAGTGGTGCTTCGGAATCGGGCAGCCTTAACAGCTTGGAAGGCATCGTTCTGAATTGCTTGGTGGCGGTTTAGATGGTCATCAGAGGCAGGGACTGAGGAGTTCTTAAATTGTGTTGTAGGTAGGAGGGGGTATTGACGGCCAAAGACTGCCTTGTATGGTGACATCCCCAAGGTATCTGAAAATCCGGCGTTGATATATGCAGCGAGCTCAACAAGGGCTGGTTCCCAATTGGTTTGTCGTTCATTGATCATATTCCTAATTCCGGTCTTAAGTTCGCGGATTTTTCGTTCTGCTTGGCCATTAGTCTCATGGGGTCCTGGGGCAGCCATAATGTGGTTTATTCCGAGGGAGGTCAAGGTTTGCTTCCAGAATCTGGCGGTAAAGCGGGGATCAGCATCACTGACAATAGATAAGGGGTACCTGTGGGGGGTAAGCAAGTATCGTTGTAGGTTATTCCAGGAGTCTTTGGAGGAGTCGGTAACCTTCATTGGTATTAACCAGGTGTATCCAGAGAATAGATCCACAGCTACCAAGATGGTGTCATATCGGGCGGACTTGTTGAGTGGTCCTACGAAATCGATGGCATAGGATTCAAATATTTCACATGGTAGTTGGAGGGTCTGAGCTTTCCCTTCAGGAAGTTGTGTTCGCTCCTTGTTTACCTGACAGAGTTCGCATTGCCTGACAAAATCGCGGAAGTCCTTTCGCATTTCAGGCCAGCAAACATATTCTGAGGCATATTGGAGCTTGCGATCCGCACTATGGTGTCCTTTGGTGTGGATTTCGGTAATAACATATTCTCTAATAGTCATTCCATTGAACATATGGCCTTTTGGTATGTATAGGCAGTGTTCACCATAACGGGTGCTGGTATAGACCATTCCATTTGATATGTTGTAGGGGGCGAGGTCTCCATGCCTGGAGCTCTCCATGGCTTTGAAGTAAATCGGGTTATAGGGGTATCCTTCTATCATTTGGCTTCGGAAAGAGGAGGTTAATTCTTCTGTGGTCGATCTAACATCTCGTTCATCCTCGATTAGGGATCCTCTTGTTGCTTCGATAGGGGCTTCCTCTTCCTCCAAGGTTTCATAGAGTTGACGCCGATGCTCGGGAATAGTAGGGGGTATGACCGAGACAATGGTTTCATTGTTATTTACTCATAAGGGTCCACCATATAGTGGTCGTGAATCGATTATGGGAGGAGAGGATGGCGGGGCTGACTGTGGTGGGTGTAAATTGGATATTGCATCCACGTAGGCTGCTGCTTGTTCGAGTTCTTCAAGACCTTGGTATCGTGTTGGAACAGGATTAAGGGTATGAGGAGGTTGGGTCGATTTATCTTCATTGATCATCTCTTCTGCTCCTTCCACTCGGTGTCGAAGCTGGTGTCTTAGGAATCGTCAGCAGGCATATAGTACGGTCGCTGGTATGTGTTGCCGAACTTGATCTCAGTCTGGTGAAAAGGACAGGTGTCGTGATAACAGTGGGACCAGTGGAGTCTGCTTTGTTCAAGTTCGTGAGGAGGTGTGCTGCGGAGCGTGCAATTGTCCTTCCATTCTTCATCAATGTCCTTTCCTCGTTCTGTTCCGGCAGCACTGTACATGGTGTAAGAGAAAGGATTGGAGGAAGTGGCAGAGCTGGCAGCAGCCATCGATGGTTCTTGTTCATAAGAGGTGTCGTCAGGGCTGTCCTCGCTTTGTCTTGTGTGGTGGTGAACAAGGGGAGGGTTTGCGAGGTCTTGATTCTCATATAGGTGGGAGAGAGCATCAGCTAAATAGTTCGTTCTTCCAGGGGTGTAGATAATTTTTGCATCGTATTTGCTGATTTCGCCTATGCATCTTGTTCTTCTTCTTCCAGGTATCCTTTCTGTTTTAAGATTAGTGAGAGGTTGGTGGTCGGTAACAATAGTGAAGGTATTGCCCATCAGGATGTGGTTGAAAGCGGCGAGGGCATCAATCACAGGAAGGGCTTCCTTGTCTATTGTCCCATAGTTCATCTGTGAATTAGTGAACTTCCTGCTGTGTAAAGCGGCCGGTCTTGCCATTTCATGGGAGGCTCCTTGTCCAACCCAGGCTCCAACTCCAACATCCGATGCATTAGTAATCAGCCATATTGGTTCTGGTTTGCGGTAGTTAATAGGTTGTATAACGTTGGCGTTTTTTATCAATTCCTTGATGTTGGTAAAGGCTTGGTCATGAGTGTGGGTCCAGACAAATTCTGCATTGCCGGTAAGGTCTGTGAGCGGCGCTGTCATAGTGGCATGGTGTGGTAGGAACTGGGCAATATAGTTGACTTGTCCTAGGAATCGCATGAGTTCCTTTTGATTCCGGGGTGTCGACCATTCCGTTAAACTGGCTATTTTTCCTGGGGCTGCATGTATTCCTTCATCATCTATAACATGTCCTAGAATATCGAGTTTGTGGGCAAACAGGATTGATTTGTTTCTGCTAGCGTAGAATTTAGCTTCCCTAAGTTTGGTACAAACCAAACCTATATGGTAGGCGTGTTCTGTTGCGGTGTTCGAGAAGATAAGAATATCATCAATGTAGACCCAAACAAAATGGTGGAGGTATTCGCTCAGGAGGTTTTCCATAATTCGCATAAAGGTGGCGGGCGCATTCATATCACCTTGTAGCATAACTCGGCTAATGAAACTTCCAAAGGGTGTTTTGAAACTGTTGTAGCGTTCGCTTTCTGGATCTAACCTTGTTTGGAAGTAGGCATCGCTTAGGTCAATCTTACTTCGGAATCTAGCCCGTCCAACTGCATTTAGGATCTGGGTTTGGTTTGGGATAGCCGAGCTGTCCATAACCGTGTTTTCGTTCCGAAGCTTGAGATCAACCAAGGGGCGGATTCTTTTGCCATCTGCTTTGGGTTGAACAAACATAGGAGCGGCACCTGGGGCTTCTGCCCAGTAGATGACTCCTCTTCTTTGTTGTTGGTTGATCCAATCACAAAGTGGACTTTTGTATGCGTCAGGAATACAGTAGGTGGGTTGGTTCTTGAGATTGGAGAGGTCTCGGAGGCGGATGTAGTGGTTCACCTCTATCATAGGCGGTAGTTCTTCGGGTATTTGATTAGGGAAAACATCAGAGTATTCATCCAATAGCTTTTCGGTAGTTGCTTCACTGACTGCGGCTCGGTACTCTCTGGTTGTTGGCTTGCATGAGACTCTGACCTTCTGATCTGGGAAATCGATGGTTGATTCCCCACACCTGATTATAGCTTTGTGGCGGTTCAGGAATGGCATGCCTATTAGGGCATCGTATTTGGCTAGGTTTCCAATCAGCATTTCCTGGGGGGGTAGTATAGCAGAACCAAGTCGAATGGTCGCACTATAGGTTTTATGGCTTGTGGATCGTGATCCCTTTACTGCCATATTGACTAGTATGGGTTGGTTAAGGTCTCGGGTTGGGAGTCCATGGACAGAGACAAAGGCATTACTGATCATATCTCTTCCGATTGCGCCAGTGTCGAAAAGGACTCGAGCCCTTTTGCCATTGATCAGGATGGTAACTTCCAGAGCGGTGTGTGCTTTGAATGTAGCCGGAGGTCGAACACTGTTGCATTCCACATCGATATATCCGATATGGATCTCCTCATATTCACTGGATTGGGCGTTATCGCTTTCAACATTGTTGGCCAACGCCTCTTAGTTAATTGCCTTTCCTTTTGCTCTCTTCGTATGACCGTTCATTGCCATGTGTCCTGTTTTTCCGCATTCAAAACATTCTCTCTTTTGCCGCCTCAATTCTTTGGAGGATTTTGTTTTCTTCTTGAAAACCCGTAGGGTATCGTCTTCAGGGTTGCTGGAGGCTTTGTGTCGTGGCTGGCTGTTCCTACTAGAGGATGTCTGTGTTTTGTAGGCCTTGGTCTCATGGAGAATGGCGTCCTTTGTTTCTGCTCTTGCAATTATAACTGCAATATCATCGCTGTCTTCCTCGCGTGGTTCTAGTTCTCGCTGGAGGGTAGGGTGCATGGTGTCGTAGAATCGTCGCTTCAGGATGTATTTGGAGATACTTCCTCTGTCCATCCGGTCCTTATACATCATTAGGTCCGTAGCCACATCTGTGATTCGCTTGACATGCGTTCCGTTAACTTGCTGGAGCTTGTTGCATTTGTTGTATATGAGGCCGTTGGTTATAGAGGATTGGAATCGTCTTTTCAGGTAATCGAGAACTGTAGTTCCTCTTAATCTTACATTTCCGCCGAAATCCTTATAGCATTGGTGGTATGTGTCGGTTGCCTTTCCTTCACAGAATGATCCAATGATAAGTCCGGTTGTAGGGTCTTCCACATCCTTTCCTTGTAAGAGTAGGAAGTGTGAGAGTTCTGTTACCCATCGGTCAAAGGCTTCAGGTTTGAGGTCTTTCCCTTCTCCTGTGAACTTCGCTGGGAGGTGGAGTTTGAACTTAGGGGGTTCAAATGCTGCGGGTACCTCCTCTTCTTCAGGCCTTGCCCGAGATTTTCCTCCTCCAGAAGGCCCTCCTCCTGAGCTAGCCATATCTGATTCGCTACTAGATTCGGGGTCGTTTGTAGGTTCAAAGGAAGGCTTCTTTGCTGGGGTAGAAGGGAATTCTCCTGGAGGTTATGTATTTTCCGTGTTTGCAGGATCGCCCGGCTCTTTAGCAGAGCGCCGGGGTTGTTTCTTTCTTGTAAGGTCTTGCCGTGGGATTTGCTTCCCACTCCTAGTCGTCAAAGACTCTATCTTAGGTTTGAGATGAAGCCAAATGTGCTGTGATGCTGCCGCTTCTCTCCGCTAGCGTTCTGAGGTGGATATCGATAGGTTGATCAGGCCTAAATCCGGGGACAGGTTCTTAACCACTTGCGGAGGTTAAAAAAATGTAATGTGTTCGCAAGGTGCTAAACATGATATCGGTAAGGAATACGATAGTTGGCAGGTAGCCACCTCTTCCGGAGAGGAGGCGAGAGCTGAGAACTAAAGGAGGCTTCGAGGATGTACTGAGAAACAAAGAAGTAACTGTTCAACCAAGTATATTGAAATAGTGTCTGTCGAAGTCTGCCCTTTCTATCATAGAAACTGGTGATCTTTAAATACACAAATCTGTTCATGTCTTAACATGAACGAAACTAATCAAAGGTATCAATCGATACACTTTGGTAAAACTCCTTAAGTGTCAAAGCGATACTTAAAACAAAACATAAAACAAAACCAAGTATCAAACAATACTTAAAACTAACCAAGTATCAAAGCGATACTTAAAACAAAACATAAAACAAAACCAAGTATCAAACGATACTTAAAACAAACCAAGTATCAAAGCGATACTTAAAACAAAACATAAAACAAAACCAAGTATCAAACGATACTTAAAACTAACCAAGTATCAAAGTGATACTTAAAACAAAACATAAAACAAATCTAAGTCTCAAGTACCCGTACCGGTTACAATACCGGTTATAGGCATGGTCGGCTTCCTCTCTTCGCATCCAGATGGTGTTGGCAGTGGTGGACGTCCTTCTCCACACTTGCACAATCCCCATTTGGGAACACCTCGGCTAGTAACTTCGGGATCTTTCTCGCGGTGAGATTTGACCATATCCTCCTAGTTGCTCCGTTCAAGTTTCTGTTGCCTTCCTCACCTCACCCTTCCGCCTCCCTACTCCTGGTGGGGTCTCTTCCACTAAGTGATGCTATTTCTTGGAGAACAAGGGACTACATGAGAGATGCCGTAATATGGCAGGTTCCGTCTACAGTCGGGTTTGGATTGGGGCCTTTGGCCCTGCCTCCACTTTCCTCTTCGGTGGCGTTGGCTTGCACTCTACTGCCTTCCCTCCTTGGCTGGTATCCTACTACCTCTTCCCTCCACTGCTTGGTGTTCCCGGGTTTCGGCCTGCTGCCTGCCAGTAGTTGATCTTTGGCTGACATCCTACTGCTGATCGGCATCCCCTCTACCAGACATTCAATCCTTGGGCCTCACACTGTGGCCTCCGTTCTCGATTGACAGGCCATGGTATTGCACTACTTCTGTGGCTTAGCTGGTTGGGAGCGCTTAGCCTTAGGGCTCTTCGCCGGCCGCCCACTTCCGGGACTGTTCTTTAGAAACAGCAGCTCTGGTGGTACGGTGGGCAGTTATTATTTTCTTTTGTGGCCGTTATGTGTCTAGTAGTTTACGGGATAGAGTTTTTCCATATGCTTTCCTGCCTAGCTCGATTTGTTTTCTTCCTGTTGGCTACTTGTAGTTAGTAGGTGGGGTTTTCTTTCGGGCGAGGAATTTTCTTGGGCGTTTGGTTGGCTTCTCGGCAATACCCTTTCACGTTCAAGTGGTGAGGCCTGCGGGCTGGGCACCTGAGTTGATCGCCCTTGGAGTGTGTGCGGTTGGGCCCATACCAGAGGGTCTTGGGGGTATGGGTTTTCTCTTGGTCCGGGGTGGAGGGGTTTTCCTAACGCCATACCTAGCGCTGCATGTGATGTTCTTGTACCTTAAACAAGTAACTAATTGATTATAAAAAAATAAAATAAAATAAAATAAAATAAAATAAAATAAAAATAAAAAAAAGGACTCCAGTACAGCCACACTCCATCGCTTCTATTTTCCTCCCACATAGTTTGGCAACATTACGTCTGCTATCGTGGGCCCCTCCCACTCCCCACTGCCCCCTCAATGGTTCCTGCCTAGGGGCATGGTCAACTCTTCTATCTTCTCCCGCTTTGGCCTCGCTTGTCTCTTTTCTACTTGATGGAGGAGTTATCGGGGCTTGCCCAGTAGTCCTGTCTTGCTAATATGGGCTCGCTTAGCTTTGGCACGGTCGGCTTCTTCTCTTCGCTTCTGAATGGCACTGGCAGTGCTGGACGTCCTTCTCTCCACTGGCACGATCTCCGTTGGGGAACGCCGCGGCTAGTAACTTCGGGGTCTGTCTCACAGCGAGATTTGACCATACCCTCGTAGTCGCTCGGTTCAAGTTTTGGTTACCTTCCTCTCCTCGCCCTTCCGCCTCCCTGCTGCCGGTGAGATTCTTTCCAGTAAGTGACGCTATCTCTCACAGAATAAGGGACTACCTGAGAGATACAGTAATATGGCTGCCAGTTTGTTTTCGGTTAGATCTGCACCAGGGCCTTGTGCCCTTCCTCTCTTTTTCTCTGTGGTCACGTCAGCTAGTACCCTACTACTGTCAGCTAGTATCCTATGACCGCTCCCTCTTTGGCTGCTTCGGGCAGCTCCTTCGGCCCTTGCGGATGGACAGCTTAGAGCTTTTGTTCTGCCAATACCTCCTGCTTATAGTAGGCGCTCTTTCCTTTCTGTTTCTCCTGCTTGCGACCGTGGGCTATATGCCTAAGACATACATTTATGTCACCTATACGGCGCACCTATTCATTTTTTCGACTTGCAGGGTGAGGCCTGGCCATTGGTTTGTCTTGACACGTGGGATACGGGTTGGGCTGCAATCTGGATGTTGTAAGTGAGGGATTGGTTTCGGCCTTTGGTTTGAGGTTACTTTGGTTTGGGTTTTCGTCTGTTTGGTGGCAGGTGTACTGTCGGGATGTGGTTTTTTCGTTGCTTTGAACGATGGGTTTCTGGACTTTCCCTCTTTACCGTTTGTAGCTAGCCGTGCTGGAGACTTGCGGGGTAGTTTTTTAAACTGAGGACTGGTTGGGTATTGGTGGCTCTAGGTGAGACCACTCTGCGCTCAAGTCGTAGGACCTTAGGGTCAGGCACCTGGCTGCCGGTGTTAGCATTTCTGAGGTTACGGTTTTTCTTCTGGCTACTTGAGAACAAGGTGGGGAGGAGGTGCGGGTCTACATGGCGCAAGCTGATATGACCTCCAGCCTTACCTTTGTTAAAACGGATAAATAAATAAGATTATAAAAAAAACAAAAAAGAAAAAAAACAAAGGACTCCAGTACAGCATACTCCATTGGTCCTATTTTCCTCCTCTCTAGTTTGGCAACACCCTGTCAACTATCATAGGGCTCTCTTACTCCCCTCTACCCCTTTGATCATTCATGCTTAGAGGTATAGTAAACTCATCCTTCGTCTTCTACCATTGTCTAGCTGCTCTCTTGTCTGCTTGATGGAAGGGATATCAGGGCTTGGCCTGTAGTCCTGTTGGACCAATAGGGGCTTGCTTATCTTTGACATTGTCACCTTCTTCTCTTCACTTATAGATGGCATAGGTTGTGGTGGAGATCCTTCTCCCAACTTGCACAATGCCTGTTGGAGAATGCCTCACCTAGTAACTTCAGGTCAATCTCGCGGAGAGAACTGGCCATACGCTCCTAGTTGTTTGGTTCAAGTAACAGTGGCCCTCCTCCTCTTACCATTCCGCCTCAATACTGCTGGTAGGATCTCTTCTACCAAGTGATGCTATCTTGCGGAGAATAAGGAACTGCATGAGAGATACACTAAAACGGCAATAATTCAGTTTCTATGTTCAGGTTTGCACATCAGCCTCTGGCCCTCCATTCATCTTCTACTTTGTTTACTTCTGCTCACACCCTAAAGCCTCACCTTCCTTGCTAGTATTCTACTATCTCCTCCCTCCAGTGGGTGGTGTTCCTGAGCTTTCTGGCCTGCAGCCTGCCCGTAGTTGATCTTTAACTGGTACCCTACTACTGGGTGGCATCTCCTTTACTAAAATATCCACACCTTAGGCCTGGTATCGAGGCTTCTGTTCTCACGTGGCGGGTGGTGGTATTTCAGTACATTCATGGCTCCACTGGTTGGAGGCATTTGGCCTTAGAGCTTTTTACCAGCTACTCACTTTGGGGGTGGTTGTATATAAATCGCAATTCGGTAGTTTGGTAGGTAGTTGTTACTTTTTTTGTAGCCCTCATAGGACTAGTAGTTTCCAGAATAGAGTGTTTCCTTATGCTTTCCCACTAAGCTTATTGGACTTTCTTTCTGTGTACTACGTATAGTTACTAAAAGGGGTAGTCTTTCGAGCGAGAAATCTTCTTAGGCATATGGTTGGATTCTAGGTGAGACCCTTTCATATTCAGGTAATGGGGTCTATAGACTGGGCACCTGACTTGATCGCCTTTAAAGTATGCATAGTTGGACCCATATCTGAGAGTCTTAAGGGTATGAGCTTTCACTTAGTTCGGCAAGGAGGGGTTTTCTTTATGCCGTAGCCTACACTGTCCGCATTGTTCTTTTCCCTTAAACAAGTAATATTATGATTACAAAATAAACAAAGACAGCCAGGACAAACTCCTCATGCATTCACTTAAGTTCTTTCTTATACTACGAGATTAAATCAATACTTTGTACACACTTGCGTAATAGTACTTGAGAAAGATGTCTCATTTATCAAGAGGCAACGTAAGTACACTATTATCCTATCTGTCTAAGTGATAGTGTTTATCGGAACTCTCTAAGCTATGAAAATATTAGGGAAATGGAAGAGGTAAGATTACTACCTCTTAAAGAACTAAGTACAGAGCAATAGGATCATTACACTTAGTTGTGTCACCTCTAATGACAGAACAGATGATAAATACAACTACAACTTTCTAAACCTATGACGTGTCGGCGAAGAATTACCATAAACTGTATCTGAGCTAGGTTGAACAGACAGTCCTGTTATATAAGAAGAATAATTAGTAACTAGCTTATCTACAAAGAAACCAGAAAACCCTAGAATGAGGGAGGAAGGACCCTCAAACCCAACAATGGACGCAAACTAGTTTTCAGAAGCATTAACCTGATTAAGGATTTGAAACCAGAGATAGAAGAACCAGAAACTTAAGCCGGAACATAAGGCAAACTAAGAAGCTGGATAGTACAGCTTGTAGTCTATTTCTGAGCAGGAGGCAGGGCAGAAGGCTATAAAGATGAGAAAATTGCCTATATCTCGAGTTTGTTACAAGGAGAGGCAATGAAATTGTTAACACGATATGTGAAAGAAGTGCGAAGACTAGATTGGCACACATGGGGAGAATTTTGTGACAAACTCAAGGAAGAGATTGGAGAAATGGACTCCAGAGAAGATGTATGAAAGAAATTGACGTAACTCGAATAAGGATTAAGGATAGTAACTGAATACTGGAATGAATTCAGGCTAGTTACCATGGAAGTAGAATTAGACAAGGTCACTAAAGCAGACTACCTATATACATGTCTGAGTCCAATACTCTGACCTGCATTCAGTCAGGTTGACCATATGTGTCACGAATGTGGCTTGGCAAGGAAAAGGTTTTCACATAATACATGGTTATGAGTTACAAGTATGTTATTGATTCACACATATGACATATTGGAGTCATATGATTCATTATGTGAGGGATTTGTGATGCTTTTGCACATGGCTTAAATATGAGTCATAGGACTTGTGCCTGATGAGTACGCCTTACGAGTGGGCCTTGTGGGTATGCCTTGCATAAATGATTTATGTTTCACACATGACCTCGTTATGAGGTCATGGGTTTCACACATATGACTCAGTCGAGTCATATGATTTGTTTATTGTGTTATGATTGGTTATGAGTTTTTGCACATGATCTTGCTATGAGGTCATGGGGTTTGAGCAGGTAATCATTTTGATCACATGACTAGTTTGTTATGATTTGGTTTCGCACATGTGACCACTTTGGGTCACATTACTACGGGCAGGAAGAACACTACATAATGAGGCCAATACGGCGGAGGAGGATATCTTCGTCACGCTTTGTTCTAAGTACTTTTCCTCGTCCTTGCCGTCGCTTCGCCCCCAGTGTTTCTTCCGGCCTCATGATGGGCCTTGATGCCTTTGATTCTGGGGGAGATATCTGAGTTCGCTCAGTAGTTTCTGGGGTCTTTTGTGTTGAGGTTTGTTAGGTCTTGCGTGGCGGAATACTTGTTTGCTTCTCATTTCGTGGCCTGATGGCTTCTCACGATGCTGTTACTTTGAGCTATTTATCACGGTCGCTTACAAACCCCTTTTGGTAAAATGTCTACACCTTCCTGTCTATCGTCTACTCGCAGGTTTCGCATTCGATTGGGGAGATTGAACATTGCATTTAGGGGGATCACCTGTGTCGTTCTTTGGGCCACATCATGTCTTTTGTTGGGTATTATCAGAGTCCTTATTTCCTGCGATACACAATGCCCTTGGGTTAGACTGATGACCTTCCCAAGTATCAAGGCATCATATCAGCCGCATCAATCCACTAGAGAGGGGGCCTGACCAGCCCCCCCCCTCCTCGTTACTATATGTTTCTACGGTCAGAATTCTACGATGTTGTTTATCACCATTCCCTTGGACGTTTTGTCCGTACGGCATATACGGTGGTTCAGTGAGGTGTCTCGTCCTCGCTACGGTGGGGATGGCTTAGACCCTGAAAGATCTTACCCCCTGTTGTGGTTTTTCCTTGCTACCTGGGGTGGTGTGAGACGATTGGCTGCCAGATACTCGCATAGTCTGTGCATTTGCGTGATTCGGTTGTGGTCTGTGGTTGGCGGCTGCACTCATTGTTAGTGAGCCCTACCTTCTGTTTGTCTGCTTCTGTTCGCTCACCCTCCTCCTTCTTGTCGCGTCAGTTGGTAATGCCTCTTGCTCGTCGTTCAGTCTGTTCCTGTTGCCGGACCTTTGAGGCTGGCTTTGGCTGGCTCGGCTTAACTTTTCCCGACTCGGTTGGACTTCAGTTCGGCTACATTAGATGGTGTGGCTAGTGCTGGTACCTTTGGGTATTGGTGCTTCCTCCTCTGTGGCTCCTGGCTTTGGCTGGTGGGCTCCCCTCGGCTGTATGGAGTCGAGGGATGTGGCTCTGTTGGCATGGCCAAGACCAGTGGCCGTCTGATGGGGTTAGGTATAGCTGTCCTGTGGCTGTTAGATTGTTGATATGTCTGAAGGGCTGAGGGGGCTGGATGGGCTCTGTGGTGCCTTGTGTGTGGAGCGTGGAGGGGGCTGATTGGAGGGGGAGAGGCACCTGCAAGCACAGGTGGGGCATGCGTCAGGTTGGACAATGGCTAATTAAGTGTTTCCGGCCTGATAGGGCTGTTGGGTAAAGCTGCTGAGTGCTGCAAAGCTCCTTGATGACCCGGATGGTTGATGGCCACCTGTGCGGATAGTGGGTTGCGACCACCTGGTTGGACTTGTTTGGGTTCTGCGTGCTGGGCTTCGTAGCGTTTGTTTGGTTTCTTTGGTTTGGCAATGGGCATGGCTGGCGGGGGCAAGACACTACGAGTAGGAGATAGGCCCCACTGGCCATTTAGGTCTGTCACCATCTCTATGTATTTCTTGTGTTTATGAGTTTGTTTTGGGGGACAGGCAGCGGGTACAGGTCCTCCTCACTATTACGCTCTTCAGAGGGACTTGGCAAACTGGGTTCATAGGGTCGACCACCTGGCATGCAGATGCGAGAGGTTGCCATGTTGGTCACCTCCTCTCTGCCATTGTGTCGCCTGTGGTTTATATTTGTTTTGGTTTTGTTGGTTTTTTATTGTGGAGGAGGTTTTGTGGGATGGTATTTAGACCGGGCAGTAGTGTTTTTATATTTTTGTTGGACGAGAAACCTGATTCAGTCGGTCTTTTGCTCAGCTTTGACTACACTTAGTGCTGGTTGGCTTTATACCAGAGGGGCAACGGACATAGACTGGGGCAGGTACTGGGTTGTTTGATGGTTAGGTAATTAGTTTCCGTGCGGGCATGACTCAGGGATGGCAGCTGCGGGGCCGTAGACTTAGTTAGCTTAGGATTAGTGGTATACCGGTTAGTGGTATCCCTGTGCTGACAGGGGCTCGTCCTATGCCAGTGTTGGCGGTACAAGTTTAAATAAAATTAACTTGAATTCTAAGTACTTTTCCTAGTTCTAGCACTCCATGTCGAAAGTGAGCATAACCAATACTTTACCTTATTTCGCTCGTGATAAATACTTCATCTACTGTTACTGGTTTGTGTTTTTCGTTTTAGGCGGTCGGTTAGAAGTAGTTGTTCTCACTTAGAACATACTTCAGTGCGAGATATCTGTAGCCTGTCATGGTAATCACTGAGTATAGTTTGGGTGAAGATAGTGTCTTTGACAGCCTCCTCATCCATGGATTCTCCACCCCTTTTGAGGATGTGGTCCCCTGTTCGGTTCGACTCCAACCCCTCCTCCTCACTTGAGACAGCCCATGTGACCTTGTCTCTCGTGCCTGCCACTCAGGCTAACCGTAGTCCTATCTCCACAACTACATGGTCATATGTTGCACACAAAGGAAACTTTCGTTTCCTACAGTTTTGCCACTGTCACGGGTGTCAGAATGTGGTAAATCCGCAGTTTGACCATTTGGTTTGGCAAACGGTCACTGACGCGACTGTTGCCAAGATGAAAGAAATGGAGGTTTTGGTGATAGGTTTCCTAATCAGGAGAGGCTGTTCAGCTATGTGTGACTCAGACACGGATACTACCACAGGACTCTTCATTCAGTTCAACTGCGACCACAGCTCGGAATACTCTCCAGCCCCAGCACACTCCCCACCCAAAGACTCGCAAGCCATGGTGCCTAAATCCCTCATACTACCAACCAAGAGTGCGCCTACGGTAGAGGCAAGTTCATGGTCTACTACCCCTCCCCTCGCTAGGGCCCTCCAAAGCAAGATGCCTAGTTTCCTCCACCAGGCCCCAGTACGTAAGGCTGGCTCGTCAGCCCCTTCCTTTCTGGCCGGGATGTCATCTGGAGAGAGAGCTCTTTACAAGACCCCAAAGTTCAGGTTAGATAACCCAGAGGATGAGGACTACAACCCCCCTGCTGCTGGAATACGATGTTGGCGTGGTCGGCGTCCCCCACTAAACGATCCGCTGCTCTAGTCCTAGGGCTACATTTTTTGAGGGCCATCAAGGTTGATGAAGGCCATAAAAAACAGATCGATCCTGCCCTGCCGGGTCTGGCCCTTGATGTGTACCATGGACGCCTGACCATTCCCCCACCTGTGAGTCTCCCCTCAACCATTGGGGATACTATGCATTCTCCATCTCTGCTGGAAACCGAAGACGTCCTTCCTACCTCTGAGGTATTAGCTCAGGATACTCCCATGGATTTGGAAGAGGAGCGCAACTCTGAAGCAACTGGACTGGATGACAGCATCCATACCCCCTCTCTGGCAATGGCATCATCGCTACCGGCCTGGAGTAAGCAATGCACTTTACCTGAAGGACAGCTGTTAAGCTCTCGGGAGGTCTCGCACGATGCCCAGACACCATTAGAGGTTCACCTTCTGGACACGCAACCTGAGGAAGCTGATGCCACTGTGGCTCAGGTGGACTCAATCATGGCGGGAGTTTGTAAAATGTTTGAAGCAGGAAGGACTCCCTCTCCTGTGCCCCGCTCGGGTAGCATAATTGGATCCATGTTGGAAGGGCTGGAGGACATCTGC
This sequence comes from Tuber melanosporum, assembly GCF_000151645.1. Classification (NCBI taxonomy): domain Eukaryota; kingdom Fungi; phylum Ascomycota; class Pezizomycetes; order Pezizales; family Tuberaceae; genus Tuber; species Tuber melanosporum. The sequence continues at coordinate 273,138 of NW_003299131.1, read as the reverse complement.
TCTGGCAACACTCAACTACCTCTCTCCTCAGAGTCCGGATTGATTGAGGATGACACGATACATGATGTCCAGACCTGGATGAACAATGGCATTGCATTTGGCAATGAAGGACCAGAGGGCGGAGTGAATTACTGGAGCCAGGTGCACCTGCTAGAATGGGCGGTGAAGGCGCTGAGAGACATTGTTGGCAAGAAAGGGGAAGAGATAGAGACCCTGTGAGGTAGGTTGTCCCCCCACTGCCGATCTTCTTCAGTAATGTCCGGCAATATCCTATCTACGTTGTTAGGAACTACATCACCCCCTGCCCGTGTTAAGGGAAAGGAAACTACTATGGTGGCTCTTACAGCTAAGGCCTCCTTCATGGAAGTAGTAAAAAGAATGGCACACACGCCCAAACCACACATCGCTCAGAAGGCGCAGGCACCTTCCGCCTGCCCAATATCAGCAGCCTCGTCCTACCAGTCTAGTAGTGGGAGCTCCTCTGGTGAAGGAGGGATGACTCTATATGTGGCTTATGGAGGAGAGGGCAAGTCGGTACAGTAGGAAAAAGAGCATGGGGAGGAAGAAGGAAAGAGAAATGGTAGAAGACGTGGTAGGCGCCTGAGCAGTGCTACCAGAAGGAGAAGAAAGGCTGCCAGTGGGTCTGGTTGTGAGAAGGAAACAGTGACCCCGGCCAAGACTCAGGGGAAGAAGGCTGACAGACAGGAACCGGCTCCCGTTGCTTGAACACCTGCTATGATGCCAGCTCAGTCAGGGCCTGCAGCCATTGCCAGCATCAAGGTAACCGCAGCCCCGATGTGACAAGAGTACCGACAGGTTCCACAGGGACCTCCCCATCCACTCCACTCGATGCCAGTGCCACCACAGTCGTCACCAACTCCTGATATTCGCGGAAGGCATATCACTATAAGTATCGCCACCTGCAAACAAGTAGCCCAACCTGAAGGAGTGGGTATCAAGGCATTTCGGAACTGAATCAACACAATATTCTCAAATCAGGGAAAGATTCGAGGCAGTGCCCCATATGTCCGTGCCGGGTATGTCAGGCCTGAGATTGGTGGTATCTTCTTGATCCTGGCGGGGCATTCTGTTACCGAATTAGGCAACTGGCTCGACAAGGCTAGGCTTGACCTACTTAGAGTATTGTCGCTCCTCAAGTCCAAGTTTTAGAGAAACTTGAAAAAGGTGAAGATTTTTGAGTCTGGGGTCCCGCTTGCTGACACAGGACGGGGGTCAATATGGAGGGTTGAGCGATGGACCAGAAGTGTAGCTTTTGATGGTCTCTGCACTGACCTGGAGCAATCCAACACTGGTATAGTGACGGTGTTCAGGCCAGATATTATGGGATCCATCCACGCCATGAGACAGGCCAATGCTACAATATGTGGTATCCATTTTGTAGTTGAAAGAAAAGAGTCCATTAGGGAAAGGTTGGCTGAGGGAAAGATTTGGTTGAGAGGAGGCGCTTTTAACGTTCGGATGTTTGAAGAACATAGACCCTTAAAGGTTTGTAGCAAGTGCCTGGAGACTGGCCACTTTGAAGCCAAATGTGGTCACCCACTCCGCTGTCAGTTTTGTTTTGGAGTACACCTCTCCCGGGAACATATGTGCAGCAAGCTAGGATACCCAGGAGGTGTTGGCCAGGCCTCAGGACACACTAGGAGACAATGTTGGCTCTGTGACCGAATGAACCATTTCACTGGTTGCGAGCAGTGCCCAGGAGTTAGGTCTTCACCCCTAGCTTCGTCTTCCTTGAATTCGAAAAAGAAGGCAGCCCTACTGACAGAACCTACCAAGAGACTGGAACCCCAGGGAAGTCAGAAGGGGAGGTCACGGAGACGACACCACAGTCATGGAAGGTACCCAACACCATGACTGGTGGAGATCAGCAGCGAGGTGGAAGATGAAGGCACACATCAGAAGTCGGGTAAGGCCAAAGGTAAGGAACCTGAACACTCCCCCCCTTCCCCCTCGCAGGCGCGCGGGATTTTCAAAACCACTGCCACCTCCAAACCCAACTGGGAAGATACCCTTTGGACCACCAGGGACTAGGGTAGTGGTGTTCTCTATGCCTCTGGCCCTTGCGGCCTAAGTGGATCAGTGGAAGCCGCCTTTTAATGCTTATTACGACAATAGCATTAAACATGGGGAGGAGTAGTCGGAATTGGGCGCTGACATTTGATTTGTTTTTTTTTGTTGATTTGTCTTTTATTATTGAACTGCTAGTTAACCTGGAGGGACTGCATGTACCTATAGATGTTGATGGGTGAGAGTTGTTATCTTTTGTTAAGAAGTCGTGTGTTGAGATATTTGTTTGGTCCCATATCTGTGGGATGTTTGAGATGGTGGGGCATGGAGAGAGTAGTGCTACTGTTGGCTATTGGGAGAAAAAAGTGAAGAGGGTACTTGCTGGGATTTACTTCCAACCTGGTTACACTAAGGACCAATTTGTTGGCTGACTGGATGAACTCGGGGAACCGGACATTGCGTTTGGGGACTTCAATACCAGACATCAGGATTGGGACCCCAATGTGGACCACAACAATATTGGCGGATGGTGGCTAAAGCAGTAGTTCACGGCCCCGACATGCGATATGAACATGGTTCCCCCAACCGTACCTACCTTTCGGGACGTGTCTAGAATTGACCTTTGCCTACACAGAGTACCATATGTCAGGCACCGATACCTGGATGCTGCTCGCTACTAGCACAGTACTCAAGTCCTTAAGTTGGCAGTCGACCTCCCTGACAATATCATGCATTGGAGGCCAGCCTGGAAGAAGGCAGTATGGGAGAAGGTTGGGAAACAGTTGAATACCCTGTAAGAGGTGGAGGATGGGAGGTTGTGGGAAGGAGTGAGAAGAGTGGTGGATGCACTCCCACGGGCCTCGGTTGGCAGAGGTCAGTGTGAGTAGTGAACACCTGAGTTGGATAGAATGAGGTTGGATGTGGCCTGGCTACATCAATACTCTAAACGCAATACGGAACGGACGGAGGACTACAAATTAGCCTGATGTGTATACCAAGTATGCCTGCTAAGGGCTAGGTTCAAGCATATTACTGAAAAGATAGCCGGGAGCTAAGACTCAGACATATTTAGGTTGGCACAGAGGTTGGAAGCTAAGCGAACCCTTCCCTCCATGGCACGACCAGATGGGTTCCACACTACTACACATTCAGACATTAGTGACCTGATTGTACAGCAGCTGTCCCCTGTCGACCCCACTCCCTGGAAAGATTCTGAGATTGAGATGGACAGTGCTCAAGAGATGGAAGTTACCCTTTCCAGGTCACCTATGAATACAGGCCTAAGTGAGGACGATATTGGCTATCCTTTCTTACGGTTTTGGAAACGAAGAGATACAATAACATTGAGGTGCCTGGTAGAATACGGGTTACGGCATGATATTCCAGACTGGCATAAGGCTGAGGTGGTGCTCATACCGAAGCTGGACAAACCCTAGTATAATGTCGTGAAATGGTGGAAAATGATACATCTCCTTCCAACACTGGCAAAGGTCGTGGAGCGGGTGGTCCTGTTGAGACTGGCCACCTGCCTGGATCTGAGAGAAACACAATTTGGGTCTCAACGGAAAAGGGGTGTTCATGATGCCATGGCAGTAATCTTTGAGTTCTTACGGCATAATAAGAGCTACACAAGACTAATCTTGTCAATGGACGTTGAAGGAGGGTCTGATAACATTGATATCGATCTCCGGTCTGACTTTTTGGTGGCTAGGAGGTGCCCTGGATACCTTTGCCAGGGGATCCGTCCATGGGCCTCTTGTTTGTCGGTTCGGTTTCGCCTCAACAGGTGCATTTCAAAGCTCTACTATGTCAGTAAGAGAGTGCTTCAGAGCTTGCCACTTTCCCTGTTCCTTTTCGGTGGGTATGTGGCAGATATATTCAGGCCACACATGCGATACTCCTCTGGTGTATGTCAGCTGGTGGTCTCATACGTCGATGATGGAGTCATTATAGTGGCGGCTGAGTTCTACAAAGCAGCATAATACCATATGGGAAAAATATTTGCAGACTGTGACCGCATAGCTAGGGCTAGGAGAATGGGATTTGGTACCCTCAAGACTCAATTGATTGGGTTGGGAGATAAGGCGTGGAAGGAAATGGATTTGTTAGGAGAAATGGTGTTGCCCTTTGAGGACTTGCAGGTCCTCAGATATAGGTTTAATGTATTTCTTAATTTTTCCTCTGATGTAAAGTATTGGTTGGAAATGGGACTCGGTGTTAGGAGAAGTATTTTGGCAGTGGGGAGGAGATTTGGGAGTGTTGGTGGGTTAGGGGCGTGGGAGACTTACCGCTTGGTGCAAGCAGCATACCTTCCAACCGTCTACTATGGCCTTGAGTTTGTAACCGACCACGCCTCGTATGTGAAGCAGATTCAGGTCCACGTTAACGACTGCCTCCAATTAGTCTTTCGAAAGCCTAGGAGGTTGGCGAACAACATACTGTTAGCCGAGTTCGGAAGGCCACCTGTCACTATTCAGGGAAGGTACCTACAACAGAGGTGTTATAGTCAGTTCATTAAGTACTGCTACTGTGACCAGCATCCGTGGTTCGGGGAAATACGACTACAGTGGAAGGAGGAAGGCATGGTGGCACATTGACAGAGTTCAGATAAGGAGCTCCCCTACCCCCCGACGGTTTCGATTGGAAAAGGTAAGGCGGTAATGGCTGCATACTATCGAGTATTGTACAAGGGCCTCTGTACATGTTCGGATGTGGTCATATACACAGATGGGTCCAAGTGCTCAGAAGGGGCTAGTGTAGCATGAGTGGTGTTTGAAAGGGAGGCCTTGACCCATGTTAATGGGTGCTCGGTTCCTCCATCCTGGAGTATTGTGGAATGCGAGCTGTTTCCTGTTGTGTGCGCCCTCCGGCATCCACAGGATAAGGCCAAGAGACGCTCAGTTCAGGTGTTCTTGGACTGCATACTGGCGCTCATCATGGTGGACAATATGATTTCGGGTGGGGACTTGGTTGAGTTGTAGGAGGTAATGGTTCTCCTGTTGAATGAACTCTCACACGTCACTTTCAGCTAGGTGCCTAGCCAGATGGGCATTGATGGCAATGAGATGGCCGACTTGAAGACCATGGTATATATCGGACGCCCCTTGTACCCGCTCCTTTGGGCAGGGGTTAGCCATTTGGCCCTGGCTCGGGAGCTTCGTAAGGAGGAATGCAGGACTTTGCATGCTAAAGAAGGGCATGAATACTATGCTCGAGAACCGAAAGCACCTCGACACCTCCAAAGCCTAACATGGATGGATTCCTATGTTTTGGTAAGGATCCGTAGTGGGATGGACATGATTGGCCATGACAGCTGTAATGGGAAGGAAGACCGACACTATTGGAGTAAGTGCCCCCGCTATGCTAGAGGACAACCTGCTGATGAGGACATGCATAAGGATTCGGCAGTCCTGAGATGGAAGTACTGGTTGATGGAATATCAGTGGCTGAGCCTGGGGGTGCCTCGCCATATCAAACTGGTGGATGGTGAGCTGGTTGTGGTGGGTAATCCCTTTGATGGCACACTGATGGTAGAAAGGAATGGGGGAACGGTGTTGATAGGAGACCCTACGACGTGCGCCCGGTGTGAGAAGAGATGCAATGGCAGCGGCTAGGCTTTGCCTGGCGAGGTGACACTACTGAGGAAGTGGTTCTTCTTGCCCGACTAGCGACCCTACGATTGTCCCTGTTGTGGTACCGCCATCGCCGCTACAGCTACAAAGAAACCCACCACCTTCACAGAAAACTGCGACAAACGTCCCCGATATCTACGGACTTGTCACGATCGATTCTGGCACTCCTAGCATTTACGGTAGGTTGAGCTGAACCTGGCAATGTGGACGTCGGTGGTTTTGAGGTGGGCAAAGGTGAATGGGTTACTGAAGGAATCACGCTGCTCCTACTGCGGTATAGTGTTGACCAGGGGTTACTTGGATCATGGGTTGCACTACAAGAGGACGGAGGGATGTTGGAATAGACTGTATGTTTCTTTTATGGAGTATGTAGAACAGATTGTATTGGGGCTGGATAGGGGTAAGGGTATGAGACATTGGCTGGGTAGTGAGGTGGGAAGCCACGTTAATCCTGGGCAGCACTAGTTGCTGCGAGCGCCTGTGAGCCCACTTAGGTAGTGATTTTGGGATTTTTGTTAGGGGGGAGTGGTTGCGAGGAGGAGTGGTCTACAGTAGTGTATTTTAGATAGTTTATTTTTTATGGGGCATAAGGGAGACTGGTCATATGCCAGTGTTGGCAGTACTAGTATAAATAAAAATTAGATTGAATTCTAAGTACTTTTCCTACTTATTACTTTAATGAATATAAATTACTTCTACGATCTTGATCTATATTGCAACATTGTCGCTACAATAAGGAAAGCTCTTCACGAATAAGTGTTAGAGAAAGCTTACCATAGGTGGTCCCGATAGAAGACAAAGGTCTTGTACTATCAGTACCGTAGGCAGAGGCCTAATGCTATCATAAGACTAAGGAAAGAAACAAAAGAAGAGAAGTATTGTTCCCCGCTACCAAGAACTAACTATGCAAGGAGGGATCATTACATTACAAAGTGTCACATAGTGCGACGCCAAATGATACAAGACGCCATTCTTCAATCCAGACAGGGAAGGAGATATCAACATCGACAATCAAAACTTTAACCTAGGGGGATTCAGCAACACCCTAGATCACGTTTCAGCCGAGCCCACGATGGCAGCAAGCCCAGTAACTCCAGAGAAAGGATCACCAGTCGATAGCTCTCCTGCAGGAACTCTACAACACAAGAGAATGTCGAGATCAGTAGTACCTTGGCCACCAGCCCCGGCGGCTCCCATACCAGGTACTAGCTTACTTGGAGTGACTGAGAATCAGTTTCAGACATTTCTAGCAGCAACAAGAAATGCAGGACAAGGAAATATCTAACGACTGAAAGCAACAGAACTCGACACATACGAAGGAGCCGAAGACAAGCTACAAATATTCCTGGCACAATGTGAAGGCTATATTGCTGTTAAGGGATATGGCAAACACCATGATGTGATTAAGATTCCATATGTGGAATCTCTACTAAAAGGACTCATGGGACAATAGATCATGCCTTTCTAAGATGGAAGAAAACAGAGGGAATGGGTCACGTACGAAGAGTTCAAGGCGACACTCTTCGCACAATTCGGGGATCCTAACACTAAAGAGACTGCAGGACAAAAGCTGGAAAAATTGCAACAGGGAAAACAAACCTTGTCGGCATACTGGAACGAATGCTGACTATTGAAATACGAGGCCGAGTTTGATGATGCTACTCTCTACATCATGCTCCTATAAAACTGCAGTGAGAGACTCTGAGAGGCAGGGGGAATCTCTGACTCCTGCTACACAATAGCAGAACGATTTGCAAGATGGACGATCGATAAGGAAAGCAAACTAAAGATGGTTCGAAACAACTCAGACAACACTATAGCACACAGGGTGGCCCAGTCATCCAGGACTGTGGACAGAACCTTCAAACCGCAAGCAGCTCACGGTGAAAGTCTAGCATTACCACTAGGAGAGCCAATGAAGTTGGACAAATCAAAGGCAGGACCTGCTCTGAACCTATCAAAGGACAAATACGGTAGAAGAATGAATGGGAAACTCTGCTTAAGGTGGGGAAAAGCAGGACGACGGATTCGAGAATGCAGAAGCCGACCAGACAGTGGATACCCAGGAAACAGGGCTGCGGGAAACAAGCGCTTTCAAGTTTAAAAGAGGAGCAACATTCGCAAAATAATCACAGAAGATTCACGTGTAGAAAATGACGAGTGTCCTTAGTAAATAGTAGTCTGGATGACCCAAGATGTAGACCTGGAAAACCGATCAAATTAGCAAACTACTACATGGTACTACATTTGCAGAGGGGAGAAGAAGATGGAGATCATGTGATGATCGAAACAAGGATACACAATGAAAAGTGAGAAGAAATAACGATATATGTAATGCTCGACTGGGGCACTACCGAAGATTTCATCGACAAAGAAATCTGCGACAGATACGGCCTCCACAATAAGAAAGCGGAGAAAGTGAGAAAGGTCTACCTAGCAGATGGAAAGCCAAGCACAATTGGTCCTATAACTCATATGGCAACAGTACCTATGGACATTGACCATAGAGAAATGGCAACGCTTCAGGTAGCAGATCTCAAGAACCATGAGATAGTTCTAAGGATATCATGGTTACGAAAACATAACCCGACAGTCAATTGGAACGAGAACAAGATCACCTTCACCAGTGAACTGTATGCGACATGATGTCTCAACAGTTCCCCTGTAGTCTACTTGACACCAATACAGGAAGTGGAAGAAGAAACTTTGCATGCAAAGTTCACTGAGATGCGGCAAGATAAGAGAGTCTGGATACAAAAACTGGACAAAGAGGTAAAAGTGCCTATTAAGGATTGCAAAGGGGCAGTAGGATATGACCTGTATGCCAACAAAGGAATTAAGATACCTGCCAAAGGGCAGGGAACGATAGTGACAGGAATAGCCATTGGACTACCAGAAGGGACCTATGGCCAGATAGCACCTCACAGTGGTCTACCGGTTAAATGTTAACTCATGACCATGGCAGGGGTGATCGATGTTGACTATACAGGTGAAATCAAAGTATTCCTAGCCAAGCTAGCTTAAGAGGACTATTAAGTCCAAAAACGCAATCAAATTGCACAGTTTGTAACGTGTTCGCAGGGTGCTAATCACGTTATCGATAATAGATACGATAGTTGGCAGGTGGCCTGCTCTTCCAGAGAGGAGGCGAGAGCTGAGAACTAAAGGAGGCTTCGAGGGCGTACTGAGGAACAAAGAAGTAACTGTTCAACCAAGTATATTGAAATACTGTCTGTCGAAGTCTGCCTTTTCCATTGTAAAAACAGGCAGTCTTTAAATACACAAATCTGTTCATGTCTAGCATGAACGAAACTAATCAAAGGTATCAATCGATACACTTTGGTAAAACTCTTTAAGTATCAAAGCGATACTTAAAACAAAACATAAAACAAAACCAAGTATCAAACGATACTTAAAACAAACCAGTATCAAAACGATACTTAAAACAAAACATA
>NW_003299131.1:253163-263872 GCF_000151645.1 Tuber melanosporum | reverse complement strand
GCCACCATCCCCTCTTGCTTCCAATCATGCCGTATCTCACCCAACCGCGGGTGTCTATCACAGTACCGGTAGTTAATAAATCGGCTGTAGTACCTCCTCTGCAGATACCTTCCTTAGATGGCAACAGGTGGTGTTCTGAACTCAGCCAGCAGTATGTTGTTTGCCAGCCTCATAGGGGTCCGGAAGACTGATCGAAGGCAGTCGTTGACGTGGACCTGAATCTGTTTCACATATGACCCATGGTCGGTTACAAACTCAAGCCTGTAATACACGGTCGGAAGGTAGGCTGCCTGTACCAAGCGGTAAGTGTCCCATGCCCCAAGCCCTCCAACCAACATCAGCACGGAACAAGTAATCCAAGACAAGAAATACCAAAGCAAACAGGGATAGAAAGAATGGATACCAAAGAAATATCATCAATTCACAAAACTCTTCCAAGAAGAGGAAGCTACAGAGCTACCAACTCGAAGAGCAAGAATCGATCACGAAATTCAGCTGGACAAAGACGACAAAACAGAAAAAAGCGCAAGAGATTCCCTACAAGAAGTTATATCCAGTAGGAGAAGCGGAGCTCAAAGAACTTAGGAAGTACATTGAGCAAAACCTAAAGTGAGGATGGATCAGAGACTCCTTCGCATCAGGAGGATCCCCAATACTATTCGTCAAAAAGAAAGATGGAAAAATGAGACTCTGTGTAGACTACAGAGCCCTCAATCGGTTACCAGGAAAGATCGACGTCTACTACCCTTAATTGGAGAGGCACTGGATAAACTACGGTCAGCAAAATACTTCACCAAGCTCAACATCCAGGATGCATACCACATTGTACCGTATGCATCAAGGCAAGGGACGAATGGAAGACTACATTCACCTCAAGATATGGAATGTTCGAATACTTGGTTATGCCTTTCGGACTAACCAATGCACTGGCTTCATTCCAAAGATGCATCAACACGGTACTCAATAAATACCTCGATATATGTTGCATCATATAGTTAGATGACGTACTCATCTACTCAGAAAACATGCAACCACACCAGAAGGATATCAGCACTATCATGGCTGCAATACAAGGATCAGGAATGATGATTAAACACACAAAATACGAGTTCCATAAAGAAGAAGCGGAATACCTTGGATTTATCATCAATCGAAGCGGGGTCAAGATCGACCCAGTCAAAATGGCAGCAATATGGGATTGGGCCAAACAAAACAACAAAACAGATATTGAATACTTTATGGGATTTTGCAACTTTTATCAAAGATCCATAGAGGGACTTAATAGGCTTGCAAAACCACTCTATACTCTAACAAAGAAAGACAAGAAAGGGGAATGGACAGAAATGGAACAGAAAGCATATGATGCAATTCGAATACATTTAATATCGGCATCCATACCAGTTCATTTCGACCCAAACTGATGGACAATGATCGAAACGGACGCCTCAAAATATGTGTGCTCCGGCATATTATCACAACAATATGAAGTCGGAAAATATAGACAAGTGTCTTACCCATCCAAGACAATGACCCCCGCAGAATGCAACTACGACGTTGCGAAAAAAGAGGTATTAGCGATAGTTCAAGCATTAAAGGAATAGAGGAGATACATTCTGAACAACGACCATCCAGTCCGAGTTCTAACCCACTATAAGAATCTGGTCTCGTTCAAGACTACGAAAGAACTTAATGACCGCCAGATGATGTTGATGGAACACCTCAGCAAATACAACTTCAAAATCTAATACCGACTAGGCAAAAAAAGCGGACAGCCAGATGCTCTTACAAGGATTACAAGCAACAAACCATAAATAAAAGAAGGTGAAAGAATCAAATAAAAAACATGAACACTATTACCAAAAACCTGCTTCGAGGCAGTGGAGGTTATCCAATTCCCATCAACTGAGCAAAGTAAAATTAAGAAGGCAAACAGAGGAGACAAAACAATTCAGGCGATAAGAGAAACATTGAAGGAAAGAACAAAGGAGATGAAATGAATTACTCTGGGTTTATGCCAATGGAAGGATAGAAATATGTGGTATGACAAAAAACAATGGATTCTGGAAAAAGAAGAAATAAGGACAGATATCATATGACAGCACCACAATATCGGCATGGCAGGACACGGAGGAATGGCTAAAATCATGGAATTCATTATGAGCACATTAAATTAGCCAGGACTATGCAAAGATGTCAAACGATGTGTGAAAAAGTACCCCATATACCAAAGGACGAAAACGGCTAAACATGCACCATATGGATTACTGAAATCAAATGAAGTTCCTGAATGACCATGGGAAACAATTACCATAGATTTTATCACACACATACCAGTATTGGAAAATTGTGATAGCATCCTGGTCGTGGTGGATCGTCTGACCAAAATGAGTCATTTCATTCCAGTCAGAAAATATTTCGACACGCAGAATCTTTTACAAACATTCTTGCAAGAAGTCTTCTGACTTCACAGCCTCCTACAGAATATCATTACCGATTGAGGAACACTATTCACATTAGGCCTGTGGAAGAAAGTAACCAGAGATATGGGGATACAAAAGAGGATTAGAACAGCATTTCACTTACAAATGGATAGACAAATGGAACGGGTAAACGCGATACTCGAACAATATTTACGGGCCCACGTCATTTACCAACAAGATGATTTGTACAAACTGCTATCAATGGCTGAATTTGCATACAAAAATGGAAAACACGAAATAATTAGCATGATACCCTTCTTCGCAAAATACGGATAACATCCATAAAGTCAGATCACATATCATTCAATTAATGGTATAATACTGGAGAAAACAGATATAGGAAAACAACAGGAAACATTACCATATGAAATGAGTCAACTACCATATTGACAAAAAGAACAATACAATAAGTACCGAAGACAGGATCCTAATATACAACCAGCAGATATGGTATAGCTAATACCACGCAATATCCATACGACGTGACCATCAAACAAATTGGACAACAAGAATATCGGACCATTTAGGATACCGGAAAGGGTGGGCAGCTGAGCTTATAAACTCGACCTTCCACCCTTGATGCGAAAAGACAACACATTCCACATCTTACTCCTTGAATTACACAATGACAACTGATTTCCCTGACAAACAATGATTCCTCCTCCTTCGATCGAAGAGGACGGAGAACCAGAATACGAGCTCGATGAAATATTCGATTCTCACTTCTTCCATGGTCACATCCAATACCGAGCCAAGTGGAGGGGATATTCACGTGAAGATGATAAAACTTCATCCTTCGCACACAACTTCAAACACGTACAAGATGTTATCTCAACCTTCCACTATCGATACCTAGGCAAGACCTGCCCAGGTAATGATCACTTTCAACCAAGACAAAGGCGAGGGAAAGGCTTCCGCACCATTGCAACAACAAGAGGCCTGGGGTGATAGCCCTCGCCAAACTACAAGGACCAGCCCCGAATACTCATTCACGCGGCCGACCGACAATGAACTCAGAATAAGCGAAAAACAAGAACAGTATAATGCCATGTCATAAACGGTATGCTGCCACAATGGATGGCCCACATACTATGGGGACAAAGAAGACTCAGGATGGTTCTCGAGAGAATACAAAAAGTTTGGTCCGTGCCCAGACCATGGCCTAAAGCACTGGAAACAGTGCTTCAACAACATGTGCAAGATGTACAAGATGAAGAAAACCTCTGTGGGATACTATCTGCAGAAGGATGGGACAAAGAAAGAGTTAGAAGGAAAAGATGCCACAGTATGGCAGAGAGCTAGGGCCTCAAGCATGAGGCCCAGGGAGGGGGGAGCTCAAAACCCATCGACGGAAATAGCACTGGATGCCAGGAGCCTACACAGGCAAATCTGAGGACTTCAGAAACATCTTGGTCAGGCCGAAACCACAATTACGGCAAACGACAAAACGATCACAGAGGTATGACAGCTGAATGATGTTTAGAGGGATGCAAGCGAGATGCCGAACTTCACCTGGGAAACTGTGAGGGTAAGATGGAGGGAAGCGGATGACAAGTTCAATAGGCTTCAGAGGTGCATGCGCTCGGCAGGATGGGAACAATAGAAGCTTGGGGAAAGTGCCTAATGGTACTCAGGCTTAGGGGGAGAGGAGCTAATGTCATGAATGTGGCTTGGCAAGGAAAGGGTTTTCACATTACACATGGTTATGAGTCACAGGTATGTTATTTTATTACACATATGACTCATGCAAGTCATATAATTTGTTATGTGTGGGGTTTGTGATGCTTTCGCACATGGCTCAAATATGAGTCATGGGACATACGCCTGATGTGTATGCCTTGCGAGTGGGCCTTACGGGTATGCTTTTTGCATATGATTCATGTTTCACACTTGACCTTGTTATGAGGTCATGGGTTTCACGCATATGACTCCCTCAAGTCATATGATTTGTTTATTGTGCTATGATTAGTTCTGAGTTTTCGCACATGACCTCGCTATGAGGTCATGGGTTTTGACTAGGTGATCATTTTGATCATATGACTAGTTTGTTATGATTTGGTTTTTCGCATGGGACCACTTTTGGTCACATGACTTTGGGTGGGAAGAACACTATAAAAGGAGGCGGATGCATGTAAGGAGGATAAGTTCTTCACGCTTTATTCTAAGTACTTTTCCTACTTCTTACTTTAACGAATATAGAATACTTTTACAATCTTTATCTTTATTGCAATGTTATCTGTAACTGGTATCGGTACTCGCTTATTATTTTTTGTTTTAAGTATCCCTTTAATACCTGGTTTGTTTTAAGTATCGTTTGATACTTAGTTTTGTTTTATGTTTTGTTTTAAGTATTGTTTGATACTTAGTTTTGTTTTATCTTTTTTTTTAAGTATCGCTTTGATACTTGGTTTGTTTTAAGTATCGTTTGATACTTAGTTTTGTTTTACGTATTGTTTTAAGTATCGTTTTAATACTTGAATTGTTTTGCTAAATAGTAGCGCTTGATACCTTTGATTAGCTTTGTTCATGCTAGACATGAACAAGATTTGTGTATTTAAAGACGCCCTGATCTCATGATAGAAAAGGCAGACTTTGACGGACAGTATTTTAATATACTTAGTTGAATGGTTACTTCTTTGTTCCTCAGTACACTCTTGAAGCCTTCTTTAGTTCTCAGCTCTTGCCTCCTCTCTAGAGGAGCAGGCCACCTGCCAACTATCGTATCTATTAGCAATAACGTGATTAGCACCTTGTGATCATGTTACAAAATCATTCCGCCAAGGAAAGTGCTTCACGAAGAAGAGTTAGAGAAAGCTTACAATAGCCGTTCCTGATAGAAGACAAAGGTTTTGTACTATCGGTAACGTAGACAGAGGCCTAATGCTATCGTAAGACTCAGGCAAGAAATAAAAGAACAGAAGTATCATTCCCCGTCGCCAAGAACTAACTATCCAAGGAGGGATCATTACAATATGGTAGAAAAAGCCAAAGAACTAGCAGCTTGAGCTATGAAGTAAAAGCTTAAGGTAATAGGTTGCAAGAACCTCAAAAGAAAAAGAAATCTCGTAAAGTAGAAAGTAGAGAAACCAACTTGAAGAAATGATACTGGCACATTTAAACTGAAAACAACATTGGAAGCAGGATCAGCTGTGGTTATGGAACAAATTGGAAAAAAAGGCTCAAATGTTTTAAGAGAAGAGTATGCGAAATGAATAGCAGGAAACCTGTGTCTGAAGTGTAGAAGAGTATGATGTAGGATTATAGACTGTCAAAGTTAACAAAATCCCAGAAGTGACACGGTAAGATGGGAATAGAAACCAAGGATCTCTATAAATGATAAGACATTAGAAGAAGCAGAAACAGAGTTGGAAAACGAAGAAAGTCTCCAGTAAGAGGTGGTCGGAGAGATAAAGAGAAAAGGTCTATCAAGATATAGAAGCTATACAAGGCATTAGAAGATGAAGATTCAATCAACCATGAGCAATTAGCGAAGAAACATTGTATTATACCGATATGATTATATGATCAACAGAATGAGGCATATATCAATCCTATCATAGACTCTGGGGAACCTTACGACTTTATTGATGAAGAGCTATGTAATGAGTATAACTTCACAAAAAGGAAATCTGGAAATCCCAGTACTGTGTTCATGGCGGACAGAGAAAAAAGAACATTGAGTACTGTTATGTATACTACAACACTTGATATAGAAATGGGAACACACAACATGAAGATTACAGTACAAGTCACTAAGGTAAGCTGACAAGAAGTCATCTTTGGGATGACTTGGTTACGAAAATGCAATTCCAAAATTGGGTGTGATAGTGGCAAGGTCTTATTCACCAGTGAACAATGTATAATATGGTATCTAAATAGTTCACTAGCTGGATATGGCAAATTTGAAACAGATGTTAGAGAAGAAAATCTAGAGATCCAGTTTTCACATCTTGTATCTAGAAAGAATTACAACATCCTAGTCCAGAGGTTGATACTCGAAGTGAGAGTGTCCACCAAAAGGTCAGCCAGGTTGACATGATGTGGCCTGTATGCACATGCGAGTCAAATAATACCTGGTAAAGAACAATGTATTATTGAAACCAAGATTGCCATCGGATTACCGGAAGGCACCTATGCATGGAATACCCCAACAAGTGAGTTCGTAGCCAGAGAAATATGCTAACCACTATCCTGCGAGTTATTAATACTAACGATAGTGAAGAAGTCATGCTCAGCTTAGTCAACACCAGACTAAAAGAGTTCATGAGCAAACCAGGATAAAGAATAGCGCAGTTCTTCTGAGAAATAATATTGGAACCTATATGTGAAGATGTCAGTAAGTTACCACATAATAAAAGAGCAGACAAAGGTTTCGAAAGCTCTGAGACAAAGAGAATTGAGATTAACGAGATCTCTGCAAAAAAGCCTTTAGATAATATTACCAAAGAGGTATAGTAACTAGAGTTATACGGTATTATTGGAATAAATGAGAAATGCATTTAAGAGCCATTAATATCAGTATGGAATTAGCCATTTACACTAAAAAACAAGACAAAAAAGTAGATATTAAGGTATGGTTCCTAAAGGAATACCATGACTTCCTCAAATTGTTCAAGGAACTGGTAGAGGTCTCCGTGGCACCACATAAGAGGAAGTTTGATTTCAGGCAACTACCCCCATGCCAGAAAGGAGTTGACCATGCAATTGAACTCAAGGCAGAAGAAAAAAGTACTCTACCTAACAATGGGATCTATCATCTGGGAGAAAATGAACTGAATATGCTCCGTAATTACATTATGGAGAATATGTAAAAAGGATAGATCAGGAAAGCAACACTGGGATATATTGGATTGCCTATCCAATTTTTCAAGAAAAAGGATGGCAGCCTAAGGCTGTACATAGATTACAGAGCATTAAATACAGTCACAAAAAAATTTCGATATGTACTACCACTTATATTGCAAATGATCCATCAACTTAGAAAAGCAAAATACTACAACCAACCCAATATTAGAAATGCCTATCACACTATATGAATCAAGGCACAAGAGAAATATAAAACAACCTTTAGCACTTATTATGAAAGATACAAGTATACAGTACTGCCTTTTGGACTCACCAACATACCAGCAACCTTCCAGAAATGGATCAATAAGGTACTCTTCCAGTATTTAGACATCCGTTATATAGTATAGCTATATGATATTTTGGTATACACAGAAACCCTGGGATAATATTAATGAGATATTTGGAAGATAGTGAATGTAATCATGCCAACTAGCATGACCTTGAAAGAAGCAAAATACGACTTCCATAAAAATGAAGTAGAATATCTAGGATTTATCAACAACTCTGGAGGAGTGAAGATAGATCTAATCAAGACAAATGCCATATGGGAATGGAAATACCTCAGGAAGAATTGCAGAGTCTGGAGTATCTTACGGTTCAGCAACTTTTATCACCAGTTCATAGAAGAGTTTAGCTGTACAGTAAAACTTCTCTATAACCTAACCTGGAAGAACAAAATATAAAAATAAGGAAACAAAGAGCAAAAGATTTTCGATCAATTGTGGACCAAAATAAGAACTGTACCTATCCTGACACATTTCAATCTAATAAAAGAAATCATAGTAGAAACACATACCTCAAACTTTCTCTGTTCTGGAACCATATCCCGAAATCCTAATGACAGGAAATGAAGACCAGTGGCATTCCAATCTAAGACAATGTCATCAGCTGAATGCAATTACAAAATCTACTGCAAAGACCCATTGGAAATAGTTATAGTTCTTAAAGAATGGAGAAACTACATTTAAGGGAATGAATACCCAATGAGAATTCTAACAGATCACAAAAGCCTGGACCCATTTACAACAAAAATGAGGTGGGTTGGAAGACAGAGAAAATCAGGCAAAATCCTTAGTCAATATAATATCCACATTGAATATTGACCTGATAAAAAAGCAGAAAAACCAGACCTACTTACAAGAAGATTAGAAGATTTTTCCAACAAACAAGACAAAAGGATCACTCAATAAAACCAAATACTCCCTCTCAGAGAACAATATTTCATGCATGCAGTCCTGATATCATTACACAAAATGGAAATTAAGACAATAAGTGATGAAAGTAAAAAAAGAATCATGGAAGCACGCAAAAACATCTAAACAATCCAATCCATCCACAAAGCACTAAAAGAAGGAAAAGAAGAGATGAAGGAATTCACATTAGGGTTATGTAAATGGAAGGAAGAATACCTGTAGTATCAAGGAAAAATTTAGATCACTAACTAAGAGGAGTTGAAAAGTCATCTGATATCTCAAAACTATGACAACCTAATGGTAGGACATGGAGGGATGGCTAAAACAACTGACATGATAAGCAGGAAAACCTATTGGCCCCAGATAAGGGAAACTGTTAAAGAATATGTATGAAATTGCAATAGATGTTAATACAGAAAGGTGGTACAACATTCACCTTACTATTACTACAACCAAATGAAGTACCAACACAACCATGAACATAGATAGCAATGGACTTTGTCACCGATTTACGGCAGTTAGAAGGTTTCGACTGCATCATGGTAGGTATTGATGGTATGACTAAAATCAGTGATTTCATCGCATATAACAAGGAAATAGATACGTGATAATTTATTCATCTTTTGATTAGAGAAGTGGTCAGACTGCATGGAATACTACAAGATATCATCATGGACAGAGAAATGTTATTCACATCTACACTGTAGAAGGAAGTAATGGAGGAAGTCGGAATCAAAAGAAGGATCAGCACAGCATTCTATCCTCAAACAGATAAACAAACCGAAGGAACAAACACGATACTGGAACAGTATGTAAGGGTATATATCAACTACCAACAATACCATTGGTACAACCTACTCCCTTTGTCAGAATTTACAAACAACAATGGAAAATAAGAATCAATCAGAATATCACAATTCTATGCCAATACAGGAAAACATCTCGTATATTTAAATATCAATAATATGAGAAGACAAAATAATACGACATCTACAGACATCATACAATGACAGAACTCATTGGTATTATCAATAACCGATGCGTAGTTAAGACAGAAAGAATATTACAAGCGTAAATGAAAACTGGATCTGAACTTGCAATCAGGAGATTTGGTGTAGTTACAAACTCAAAACATCGAGAGAACAAGACCATCAAAGAAACCCAATCACCAAATGATAGGGCTATGAAAAATACTGGATACTATGGGACCCAGCTCTTATAAATTAGACTTTCCACTGAGCCTGAGAACCTACCCGACATCCCACATTCCACTCCTCAAACCATACGAAGACAACAAAATTTTCTCTCAAACAAAACAACCCCAACCACTTATCGAGAGAGACAGTGAAGAAGAATACGAACTCGACAAGATTGTTAACTCTTACCAATACTATCGAAACTACTAATAGCAGGCTAAGTAAACCGCTTATCCTCCCGAATATGATAACACTTGGTATCCGGCTCACAATACCAACAATGCCATACACGCCATCACCAAGTTCTATGAACAGTACCCATAGAAGTAAAGTACAACCTTGGATAACTATCAAGCTCGAACCTATCAGCAATGATGGTCAACACACCACAACTCCCACATCTCATAAAAGGTAGAGAGATAGCCCAAGGGCTATAATGTCCTCTGATTCTTAATATTAGGGACTCATAGAAGCTGAGCTTGATGATCAGGCAGAAAAAGTAAGGGAAACTGCAAAGCACACTGTCCTGTCAGGAACAGCCTGCTACAAAGATATCTGCCTAGTACATATCCAGGATAAGGAAGGGGTAAACTATTAGCCCCAAGTAACAAGAAAAATGTACCCTAATGTCATGTACAAACAACTCGAACAATTCAGACCTCTGCAATAGTTATACACACATTGCTTAGTTGTATTATTATCACAATAGATGCTGCTACTACGAACATGCGCAAATTGACCATTAGGATATTTTCCGTGTAACTGTATAATGAAGCTCTTCACCGAATGCCATATAGCCAATAGGAAGAGGATGGAACCAAGAACGGGCAAGCTAGCTGTGAGAACACAGTCAGAGGAAGTAGGAGCAAAAAATCGGCAACGTCCACACACTTGGACTTTAATGCATTGCATCGACAGATTGCAAACCTCCGCGAACTGTTATACACCTCCCAAAACAAAATTGCCCAATATCTAAATACTATTGAATATAA
>NW_003299131.1:247409-253013 GCF_000151645.1 Tuber melanosporum | reverse complement strand
CAGTCATCTTAATTTCGTGCATTGTGTGTTGAAATAAACGATTGAGGTTGTGAATACCACTCTAGATATGGTGTGGCATGAATGTACCAAAGAGGATGAGGAGGTCAGTTCGTAGGATGTGATCAGAGGTACTCAACTTGGGGCTAAGGAGATAACAATATGAAGGGACTTAGGTTAGAAGGAGAGGGGTGATAATATCACAAACCAGATTGTGACAAGGCAGATTGAAGAGAGGGAACAAAGGTTTTTACATGACTAGCACTTGTGAGTCATTTGGGTTTATATGTTATGCGATTACTCAGAGTTGTGAGTCATAGGATGTTATGACTTTTACATGTGACTCATACTTATGAGTCATGAGTATCACGCATATGATACACTTAACACACATGGCTTACTACAAGGATTATAATTTGTTTACACATGTTGCGCAGTTGATATACCTGAGTTAACTGAGGATCTCACATGGCTCACAATTGTGAGTTATAGGATATGGTGATGTGAAGGTATGAGATACACAAGGTTATGGTTGGGTGAAGTGTCTCTATAAATAGTTAGGTTCAGGGACCTCAGGTACCCCACACTCCATCACTCCTATTTTCCTCCCACATAGTGTGGGAACACCACGTCAACTATAGTGGGCCCCCCCACTCCTCTCTGCCCCCTCGATGGTTCCTGCCTGGGGGTGCAGTTAACTCTTCCATCCTCTCCCGCTTTGCCCTCGCTTGTCTCTTGTCTGCTTGATGGGGGAGTTATCTGGGCTCGCCCAGTAGTCCTGTCTTGCTAATAGGTGCTCGCTTAGCTGCGGCACTGTTGGCTTCCTCTCTTCATTTCTGAATGGCACTGGAAGTGGTGGATATCCTTCTCCCCACTTGCATGATCCCCGTTGGGGAACGCCTCAGCTAGTAACTTCGGGGTCTGTCTCACGGTGAGATTTGGCCATACCCTCCTAGTCACTCAGTTCAAGTCTGGTTGCCTTCCTCACCTCGTGCTTCCACCTTCCTACTACTGGTAGGATCTCTTCCACTAAGTGACGCTATCTCACGGAGAACTAGAGACTACATGAGAGATGCAGTAATACAGCGATAGGTTTTGGTTGGTTGGGTCAGCACTGCTGCTTTTGGCCCTTCCTACCTTTTTCTCTTCAGTCGCGTCGGCTGGTACCTGTCACAAACGTGGCTTAGCGAGGAAAGGGCTTTCACGTGACACATGGTTATGAGTCACAGGTATGTTATTATTTCACGCATATGACCTATTCGGGTGATATGATTTGTTATGTGTGGGATTTGTGATGCTTTCGCACATGGCTCAAGTATGAGTTATGGGACATACGCCTGACGAGTATGCCTTACGAGTGTGCCTTACGGGTAAGCCTTGCGCATATGATTTATGTTTTGCACATGACCTCATTACGATGTCATGGGTTATGTGCATATGACTCAGTCGAGTCATATGACTTGTTTATTGCGTTATGATTGGTTTATGAGTTTTGCACATGACCTTGCTATGAGGTCATGGGTTTTGAGCATGTGATCACTTTGGTCATATGACTAGTTTGTTATGATTTAGTTTCACACATGTGACCACTTTAGGTCACATGACTAAAGGTGGGAAGAACACTATATAAGGAGGCCAATGCGGCAGAAGAAGATAGGTTCTTCACGCTTTGTTCTAAGTACTTTTCCTACTTATTACTTTAACAAATATAAAACACCTTTACAATCTTTATCTTTATTGCAACGTTATCGTTACGCCAAAGAAGGCACTTTACGAAGAAGAGTTAGAGAAAGCTTACGATAGGCATTCCCGGTAGAAGACAAGGGTCTTGTACTATCGGTAACGTAGGCAGAGGCCTTGAGCTATCGTAAGACAGAAGAAGACGAAGACAGGAAGAGAAGTATCGTTCCTAGTCGCCAAGTATTAACTATCCAGAGAGGGACCGTTACAGTACCCTACTACTGTCGGCTGGTACCCTACTACCTCTCACTCTTTTGCTGCTTCAGGCATCCCCTTCAGCCCTCCTGGACGGACGGCTTGGGGCTCTCGTTCTGCCATTACCTACTGCTTACAGTGGGCACTCTTTCCTTTCGGTTTCTCTTGCTTGTGACCGTGGGCTATATGCCCAAGACATACGTTTATGTCACCTATATGGCGAACCTATTCATTTTTTGACTTCACGGGCGAGGCCTGGCCATTGGTTTGTCCCAAATGAGGTGTACGGGTTGGATTAGTATCTGGTTGTTGTAGGCCAGGAATTGGTTTCGGCCTTTGGTTTGGGGTTACTCTGATTTGGGCTTTTCTTCTGTTCGGTGGAGAGTGTACTGTCGGGATGGGGGTTTTTCCTTGCTTTGAAGGATGGGTTTCTGGGCTTTCTGTCTTTACTGTTTGTAGATAGCAGTGTGGAAGACTTGCGGGGGAGTTTTTTAAACCGAGGACTAGTTGGGTATCGGTAGCTCTAGGAGAGACCCCTGCGTGCTCACGTCGTAGGACCTTAGGGTTGGGCACCTGGCTGCCGGTGTTAGCCTTTCCGGGGTCATGGTTTTTCTTCTGGCTGCTTGAGAACAAGGCTGGGTAGAGGTGCGGGTCTACATGGCGAAAGCCGATATGACCCCCGGCCTTAGTTTCGTTAAAACGGATAAATAAATAAGATTATAAAAAATAAAATAAAATAAAAAAGACCTCAGGTACCCACTGCTCATGTAACCACTTAAGTTCCTCCCTATACTAGAAGATTGAATCGATACTTTATATACACTTGCATAATATTACGTGAGAAAGCAGTCTTGCTTATAAAGAGGTATCGTAAGTACACTATTATCCTCACTATCAGAAGTGATAGTGTCAATGGGAACTTTCTGAGCTATAAAGATGTTAGGGAAATGGAAGTGGTAAGGTTGTTACCTGCTGAAGAACCAAGTACAGAGAAATAGAATCGTTATATGTAGCTGCATTTCTTATTTATTATATAAAAAAAGGTTGTCCAAAAACAGGGATCATGTAATCCAACATGCCAAGACATTCACATGATACCAAGTTAAAAAATGCCAAGAAAACGTGTAGTAAGTCTTAAATCAAAATTGTAATATTATACTAATAAGTTTCAGAAATGCTACTTGTGAACTCATAAGACATCAAGATATGTACTCTCACATAATTAAACATCATAGAGTATCATATTTGATCATTCTCTCCTGTTACTCCAATTATAATAATATTCTGATTGTCAATTTTTGAGTTATTTCGAAACGTTGATTAAATGATAATGGAAATTATATTTGAGATCAGCAATGAGCCTAATGTTTTACCTGTAAACTCTGTGTATCTTAGCCCAACTTTTCATCCTTTGCTCTATATGTAAATACTAAAATTTACCATAGACCTTAGCTCTATCCATATTAGTATTTAAATAATTAATTAGCATACTATTGTTTAAATAATTAACAATTGAAATACTTAACTGCTATTATATCTCCTCTTTACCACTCTTACCACTCTATCAGTCCTTCTACAACCACTTTTTTATTCAATAATATATATAATTCTTTCTGATTTTTCAGCTATAACTAGCTATTTTCATTATAAATATGAGCCTGTTCTAAATGCAGATGGGCTAATGAAGATGACTCTTTTGCAAGATCTGGACCAAGAAGTATTATTTGACTTACTCAACGTGTTGTATTGCAGGCAGAATGTCTCAGTTTTAAAATCAACAAATACTACTAGAACAGCATAGTATGTCTGTGGCAGAAAATCAAATTATAGTAAGTATAAGTATTGTATTTTATTATCTTCTTATTTTTAACTACAGTAAGAATGCTAATTGCAATCATTCATAAAGGCTATCAGGTAACCTGTGCAAATTAGTTATCATTCCACACATTCTTCTATCAAGTATATCAGTTACTATACACCGTGATTGTAGAATCAAGAATGTAATCACAATAATGCCTTGTATTTTTGAGAAGAGAAGACTATCAATTCACAAGAGGGAGCTTTCATATTCTTGAAATTTTGTGCCAATAAGAAGATAATATTACCAAACATTCAGCAACTATTTCCTGGGTAATTGGAATTATTTAACTCTCAATCTGCAAGTCAGTTTTCATAATAATTGAACTTTTAATAGTCTGTGATTTACAATAATAACTGATGATGGGCAATTATTAGTAGTGAGTAGGTTTCATTTAAATATTCATTGTTGTAACTATATCTTTATCTTCACGTCCTTATGTATTGATGAGTAAATATTAGGTGTACAAGGTACTGAAGTATATTCTTCTCTGATTAAAAAAGTCTTATACTACAGAATTAGATCATTGCTTCCAAATCCTGGAGAGACATCTAAATTTGCCCAAATTTACACACAAGACTTAAGTAACCAGGAAACTAAGGTGCAGAATCCACTTCAGGTTTTCGGCAATCTTGACGCTACAATTGTTGCTCAAGTTCAACTTGTATTACCACATACTAATCTATATTTCCATCTATTTCACTGCATTAGTACCGTGATTTTAACAAATCCCACAATTGTATGAACTTTGCATATGTAAATTCAGGACCCCTGGAAGTATGGCAACGATCCACGTACCTATAATACTACATCAGAAAATGAGATTGGAGTTCTGATCAAGGGAATGGGTACAGATAATGTGCAGCCATGAGAAATCATTCTCTATTGCAAGTAATAAGAATACTAGGATGAACTCTTAAAGACGATTTCAGAATTACAGGCATCCTATCTTCCTTTACGATACCCATTGATCCTGCTTCAAGGAGAGCAAATATGGCATCCTGACATTATCCTGGCAGGTATTCAGTTAGCGGTAAATGAAGTGGGTGATGACTACAATGTGGATCCTAATAAGCAGTTCAATTGTAAAGAACGTATTGCCTTTATGGCAGGTATTCCAACCGCCAGTCATGGAAGGTCAAAGTAACTCACATTGGCTTTTTTTAATGCATACTATCTTCATTTTTGCCTACCCATACTATCACGTCTGTTCCTCTCTGGAAGACCTTTTCAAGAGTGGTGTGTTGACATATTTACTACCATTGAGCAAAGGAATTGGTGGTGGGTGTTCACAAATCCAAAAGCTCTTTGGAGCGATTACTACTACGGCCTTGCAGATACCTTAATGAATCAAGAAGATATCTATCTGACCGGTTTCGGAAAGTGAGTGATTCTCTCATCAAGGTTTGCAGGATCATGAAGGCTGATAACAGAACTTCATTAGGATGTGATGGCAATTGTCAGAGTATTTGGCAAACCAGATTTCTTTATTACAATAACATGCAATCCTGCATCGCTTCAAATCCAACAAAATCTACCACATAGACAGTAAGTCACTGATCATCCTGATTTAGTAGCCAGAGCTTTTCAATTAAAGCTTCCTAGTCTTTAGAAGGACCTTGCTGAGATAGGTGTACTTGGAAGAGTAAAAGCTTGCATCTATATTATTGAGCTTCAGAAGAGAGGACTACTGTGTACACATATTTTAATAATATTACATGCAGCCCATGTTGTGAATACAGAACAACAAATTGATAAGGCTGTCTCTGTAGAGATTCCAGACAAGAAAGCAGACCTTCAGATATGGGAGGCAG
>NW_003299131.1:238560-247246 GCF_000151645.1 Tuber melanosporum | reverse complement strand
GAGGTGCTCAGACCCCTATCCCGATCCTCCCTCACAGGTTCTTGCGGTATAGAAGGTACCAGTATTGCATATATGGTGGATATGCAAGATGTAACCGGTACGGGTACTTGGTTATTGGTTTTTTTTTATGTTTTGTTTTAAGTATCGCTTTGATACTTGGTTTGTTTTAAGTATCGTTTGATACTTGGTTTGTTTTATGTTTTATTTTAAGTATCGCTTTGATACTTGGTTTGTTTTAAGCATCGTTTGATACTTGGTTTTGTTTTATGTTTTGCTTTAAGTATCGCTTTGATACTTGGTTTGTTTTAAGTATCGCTTTGATATTTGGTTTTGTTTTATGTTTTGTTTTAAGTATCGGTTTGATACTTGGTTTGTTTTAAGTATCGTTTGATACTTGGTTTTGTTTTATGTTTTGTTTTAAGTATCGCTTTGATACTTAAAGAGTTTTACCAAAAAGTATCAATTGATACCCTTGATTAGTTTCGTTCATGCTAGACATGAACAGATTTGTGTATTTAAAGACCGCCTGTTTCTACGATAGAAAAGGCAGACTTCGACAGACAGTATTTCAATATACTTGGTTGAACAGTTACTTCTTTGTTCCTCAGTACGCCCTCGAAGCCTCCTTTAGTTCTCAGCTCTCGCCTCCTCTCTGGAAGAGCAGGCCACCGGCCAACTATCGTATCTATTATCGATAACGTGATTAGCACCTTGCGAACACATTACATTTTTTTAACCTCAGCAAGTGGTTAAGAACCTGTCCCCGGATTTAGGCCTGATCAACCTATCGATATCCACCTCAGAACGCTAGCGGAGAGAAGCGGCAGAATCACAGCACATTCGGCTTCATCTCAAACCCAAGATAGAGTCTTTGACGACCAGGAGTGGGAAGCAAATCCCACGGCAAGATCTTACAAGAAAGAAACAACCCCGGAGCTCTGCCAAAGAGCCGGGCGATCCTGCAAACACGGAAGACACACAACCCCCCGGAGAATTCCCTTCTACTCCAGCAAAGAAGCCTTCCTTTGAACCTCCAAACGACCCAGAATCTAGTAGCGAATCAGATATGGCTAGCACACGAGGAGGGCCTTCTGGAGGAGGAAAATCTCGGGCAAGGCCTGAAGAAGAGGAGGTACCCGCAGCATTTGAACCCCCTAAGTTTAAACTTCACCTCCCAGCGAAGTTCACAGGCGAAGGGAAAGACCTCAAACCTGAAGCCTTTGAATGATGGGCCACAGAACTCTCACACTTCCTACTCTTACAAGGAAAAGATGTGGAAGACCCTACAACCGGACTTATCATTGGATCATTCTGTGAAGGAAAGGCAACCGACGCATACCACCAATGCTATAAGGACTTCGGCGGGAATGTAAGATTAAGAGGATCTACAGTTCTCGATTACCTGAAAGGACGATTCCAATCCTCTATAACCAACGACCTCCTATACAACAAATTCAACCAGCTCCAGCAAGTTAACGGAACGCATGTCAAGCGAATCACTGATGTGGCTACGGACTTGATAATGTATAAGGACCGAATGGAGAGAGGAAGCATCTGCAAATACATCCTGAAGCGACGATTCTACGACACCATGCACCCTACCCTCCGGCGAGAAGTAGAACCACTCGAGGAAGATGGCGATGATATTTCAGTAATTATTGCAAGAGCAGAACGAAAGGACGCCATTCTCCATGAGACCAAGGCCTACAAAACACAGACTTCCTCTAGTAGAAACAGCCAGCCAAGACACAAAGCCTCCAGCAACTCTGGAGATGACACCCCACGGGTTTTCAAGAAGAAAACAAAATCCTCCAAAGAATCGAGACGGGAAAAAGGAGAATGTTTTGAATGTGGAAAAACAGGACACATGGCAAAGAACTGCCCTTCGAAGAGAGGAAAAGGAAAGGCAATTAAGCAAGAGGCATCGGCCAACAATGTTGAAAGCGATAACGCCCAATCTAGTGAATATGAAGAAATCCATATCGGATATATTGATGTGGAATGCAACAGGGTTCGACCTCCGGCTACATTCAAGGCACACACCGCTCTGGAAGGAACAATCCTAATCAATGGTAAAAAGGCTCGAGTCCTATTCGACACTGGCGCAATCGGAAGAGATATGATCAGTAATACCTTTGTCTCTGTCCATGGACTCCCCACTCGAGACCTTAACCAACCCATACCAGTCAATATGGCTGTAAAAGGATCACGATCCACAAGCCATAAAACCTGTAGTGCAAACATTCGACTTGGTTCAGCAGTCCTACCCCCCCAGGAAATGCTGATTGGAAACTTAGCCAAATACGATGCCCTAATAGGCATGCCATTCCTGAACCGCCACAAAGCAATAATCAGGTGTGGGGAATCAACCATCGATTTCCCAGATCAGAAGGTCAGAGTCTCATGCAAGCCAACAAGCGGAGAGTACCGAGCCGCAGTCTGTGAAGCAACTACCCAAAAACTATTGGATGAATACTCTGATGTTTTCCCTGATCAAATAACCGAAGAACTGCCACCTATGAGTGAGGTGAACCACCACATCCACCTCCGAGACCCCTCCAATCTCAAGAACCAACCGTCCTACTCTATTCCTGACGCATACAAAAGCCCAGTTTGCGATTGGATCAACCAACAACAAAGAAGAGGAGTCATCTACCGGGCAGAAGCCCCAGGTGCCGCTCCTATGTTTGTTCAACCCAAAGCAGATGGCAAGAGGATCCGTCCCTTGGTTGATCTCAAACTATGGAATGAAAACACGGTTATGGACAGCTCGGGTATCCCAAACCAAACACAGATCCCAAATGCAGTTGGACGGGCTAGATTCCGAAGTAAGATTGACCTAAGCGATGCCTACTCCCAAACTAGGTTAGACCCAGAAAGCGAACGCTACAACAGTTTCAAAACACCCTTTGGAAGTTTCATTAGCCGAGTTATGTTACAAGGTGATATGAATGCGCCCGCCACCTTTATGTGAATTATGGAAAACCTCCTAAGCGAATACCTCCACCATTTTGTTTGGGTCTACATTGATGATATTCTCATCTTCTCGAACACCGTAACAGAACACGCCTACCATATAGGTTTGGTTTGTACCAAACTTAGGGAAGCGAAATTCTACGCTAGCAGAAATGAATCAATCCTGTTTGCCGACAAACTCGATATTCTAGGACATGTTATAGATGATGAAGGAATACATGCAGCCCCAGGAAAAATAGCCTGTTTAACAGAATGGTCAACACCCCGGAATCAAAAGGAACTCATGCGATTCCTAGGACTAGTCAACTATATTTCCCAGTTCCTTCCACACCATGCCACTGTAAAAGCGCCGCTCGCGGACCTTACCGGTAATGCAGAATTTGTCTGGACCCACACTCATGACCAAGCCTTTACCAACATCAAGGAATTGATTAAAAGCGCCAATGTTATCCAACCTATCGACTATAGTAAACCAGAACCGATATGGTTAATTTCTGACGCATCGGATGTTGGAGTTGGAGCATGGGTTGGGCAAGGGGCCTCCCATGAAACGGCAAGGCCGGCGGCATTACACAGCAGGAAGTTCACTAACTCACAGATGAACTATGGAACAACAGACAAAGAAGCCCTTGCTGTAATTGATGCTCTCGTCGCTTTCAACCACATCCTGATGGGCAATACCTTCACCATTGTTACCGACCACCAACCACTCACTAATCTTAAAACAGAAAGGATACCAGGAAGAAGAAGAACAAGATGGATAGGCGAAATCAGCAAATACGATGCAAAAATTATCTACACCCCTGGAAGAACGAACTATTTAGCTGATGCTCTTTCCCGCCTATATGAGAATCAAGACCTCACAAACCCTCCCCTTGTTCACGACCACACAAGACAAAGCGAGGACAGCCCTGACGACACCTCCTATGAACAAGAAACATCGATCGTTGCGGCCAGCTCTACTACTCCCTCCAATCCTGTCTCTTACACCATGTACAGTGCTGCCGGAACAGAACGAGGAAAGGACGTTGATGAAGAATGGAAAGACAATTGCACGCTCCGCAGCACACCTCCTCACGAACTTGAACAAAGTAGACTCCACTGGTCCCATTGCTATCACGACACCTGCCCTTTTCACCAGACTGAGATCAAGTTCAGCAACAGATACCAACGACCGTACTATATGCCTGCTGATGATTCCAAAAACACCAGCTTCAACACCGTTGAAGGAGCAGAAGAAGTGATCAATGAAGATGAATCAACCCAACCTCCTTATACCCTTAATCCTGTTCCAACACGATACCAAGGTCTTGAAGAACTCGAACAAGCAGCAGCCTACGTGGATGCAATATCCTATTTACACCCACCACAGTCAGCCCCGCCATCCTCTCCTTCCATAATCGATTCACGACCACTATATGGTGGACCCTTACGAGTATACAACAATGAAACCATTGTCTCGGTCATACCCCCTACTATTCCCGAGCATCGGCGTCAACTCTACGAAACCTTTGAGGAAGAGGAAGCCCCTATCGAACCAACAAGAGGATCCCTAATCGAGGATGAACGAGATGTTAGATCAACCACAGAAGAATTAACCTCCTCTTTCTGAAGCCAAATGAAAGCAGGATACCGCGATGACCCGATTTACTTCAAAGCCATGGAGGCCTCCAGGCATGGAGACCTCGCCCCCTACAACATATCCAATGGAATGGTCTTTACCAGCACCCGTTATGGAGAACATTGCCTATACGTACCAAAAGGCCATATGTTCAACGGAATGACTATTAGAGAATATGTCATATCCGAGATTCACAACAAAGGACACCATAGTGCAGATCGCAACCTCCAATATGCCTCAGAATATGTCTACTGGCCTGAAATGCGAAAGGACTTCCGCCATTTTGTCAGGCAATGCGAACTCTGTCAGGCAAATAAGGAGCGAACACAACTTCCTGAAGGGAAAGCTCAGACCCTCCAACTACCATGTGAAATATTTGAATCCTATGCCATCGATTTCGCAGGACCATTCAACAAGTCCGCCGGATATGACACCATATTGGTAGCTGTGGATCGATTCTCTGGATACACCTGGTTAAAACCAATGAAGGTTACCGACTCCTCCAAAGACACCTGGAATAACCTACAACGACACTTATTTACCCCCCACGGGTTCCCCTTATCTATTATCAGTGATGCTGATCCCCGCTTTACCGCCAGATTCTGGAAGCAAACCTTAACCTCTTTCGGAATAAACCACATTATGGCTGCCCCAGGACACCATGAGACTAATGGCCAAGCAGAACGAAAAATCCGCGAGGTCAAGACCGGGATTAGGAACATGATCAATGAACGACAAACCAACTGGGAACCAGCCCTAGTTGAACTAGCCGCATATATCAATGCCGGATTTTCAGATACCCTGGGAATGTCACCATATAAGGCAGTCTTTGGCCGCCAATATTCTCTCCTACCTACAACACTATTCAAGAACTGCTCAGTCCCTGCCTCCAATGACCATCTAAACCGCCACCAAGCAATTCGGAACGATGCCTTCCAAGCTGTTAAGGCTGCCCGATTCCGAAACACCACTACTGCCCAGAAACGACGTCGCAAACATGTTCCCATCTCACCAGGAGACATGCTCATGGTACACGGTAACATGTTTATTACCAATGTCGGACGCAGCAAGAAACTACAACCCCGATGGCGAGGACCCTTCAAAGTCATATCCTTTGACGAGCATACAGAGAATTACACTGTCCAGATGGATGGATGCATGTACCGCCGCAATACTGCAGTCTTCCACGCCTCAGCTGTCAAACGATTCCATCCCAATGACGACTCCAAGTTTCCTGGAAGGACCCACTCTCGGCCTGCACCTATCATCATCGAGAAGAAGGATGAATGGGAAGTTGAAGAAATCAGAGACCACCACCTTTGGCATGGAAATGATCAATTCCTAGTCAAATGGAAAGGATATCCGACGAGCGAAAACAGTTGGGAACCACTGGAAGGACTTGAACACGCTATGGATATGGTAAACGGATGGTGGAAAGACAACATGCCAAACGAATCCCTCCCCCCAACAATCAATTATATCACCAAGTGCTTGACACCTACAATGCCAGAAACTGAGCGATGGCACACAGAACTCGAAACTAGAGATGGATTTTGGGCACCACACTTTGAGTCAGAGTTCGAAAGTAGCGATGAGGAGAATCAAGCTATGGAGCAGGCTCTCGACAACTTTATCTAGTCACCAATCACCATCCGAATACCATAACGATGTCAAACTATGTGGAGCTCAATCTGAGGCAGCGACAA
This sequence comes from Tuber melanosporum, assembly GCF_000151645.1. Lineage (NCBI taxonomy): Eukaryota > Fungi > Ascomycota > Pezizomycetes > Pezizales > Tuberaceae > Tuber > Tuber melanosporum. Next base: position 240,943 of record NW_003299131.1, on the reverse strand, counting down.
CAGGTTGTTGGACTGTTGTTGAACCGCAATGTTATCCAACTTGAGGACTACTTCGAAATCCTCTGGATTGACTACTGTCCGGATTGTGATCATGCTTGGGTTGATGTACAGCACGAATCTGGTATTCGTGACTACTGTGATTTAGATTTCTTTGAGTCTAAGTGTTTCCTTAGAGTTTCCTCTTGTCCTTGGTGTGATACCAATGATGAAGAGTTTTTGGCGGAAACTGAAGCCATGAGTTTCTCGGAATCCGCCTTTGATGATTATTAGGTTTTGTTTGTTTAAACAGTTGTTTTGTTTTGGGGAATGTAACCGGTACGGGTACTTGGTTATTGGTTTTGTTTTATGTTTTGTTTTAAGTATCGCTTTGATACTTGGTTTGTTTTAAGTATCGTTTGATACTTGGTTTGTTTTAAGTATCGTTTGATACTTGGTTTTGTTTTATGTTTTGCTTTAAGTATCGCTTTGATACTTGGTTTGTTTTAAGTATCGCTTTGATACTTAAAGAGTTTTACCAAAGAGTATCAATTGATATCCTTGATTAGGTTCGTTCATGCTAGACATGAACAGATTTGTGTATTTAAAGACCGCCTGTTTCTACGATAGAAAAGGCAGACTTCGACAGACAGTATTTCAATATACTTGGTTGAACAGTTACTTCTTTGTTCCTCAGTACGCCCTCGAAGCCTCCTTTAGTTCTCAGCTCTCGCCTCCTCTCTGGAAGAGCAGGCCACCTGCCAACTATCGTATCTATTATCGATAACGTGATTAGCACCTTGCGAACAGGTTACACAAGACCTAGATAGCTACTGCTCAAATCACTATCCAAAACCATTTTTGGACGAAACTATGCTAGGAGAAAATAGTTATCCATACTATCACCAGAAGCAGGGTGGAAGATATTTGGACAAATGTCATACTCTGTTAAACAGTACATTATCATGATTTTATTACGACAATTGTTGGATTATTTCATATAACCCGTTTCTCTCGAAGCGTTATAACTGTCATACTAACAGTGAAATCTGGTTATCAATTCAGGCAGTTAAGTATTGGTACTAATATGTGTATGAGGGACCCAACTGTGCTAACGTTCTACTTGATAACCCTTCCTATATTGATGATATAAAGGTGTATGTTAATGTATGCTATATGTCAGGCTCAAAAGAAACCTGGTGCCTACTAGGAAATAAGAAATATAATGGAAGTCCTTCCATTCAGCGAATTCAATTACATCTTCTGCAGCAGCAATCTATTTACTTTCATACCAATCATGATCTTCAGAATATGGTCAATCAAGTAAGTAGTAGAGACACTCCCTTGACTGCATATTTCAAGGCAAATGCCACGTATCTACTAGCATAAGAGTTATTATATCAGGACTTTCTAACTCAATTTGTCTTCCAATAAATAGAACAAGAATGGACCCCTCGCATACAAGGAATATCTATTAGTTGAATGTACTTCTGTAGTCCAATGGCTGAAGAAAGATTTTATGAACGATTTCTACTTCTTCATACTAAGGGCGTAACCAGTTTTGACTCATTTAAAATGGAGAATGGTATAGTGCATTCAACATTCCGTAAGACCTGTAATGTAAAAGGATTACTAGCAAATGAAGATGAGTGGGAAGAGGTTCTTCAGGACAGTTCATTAATATTAACAGGATTTCAACAGCAGCTACTATTTGCAGTTATTTTAACTGAGTGCAACCCTGAAAGGCCAAGTAAGTTATTGGAACTGTTTAAGATGTCAATTACTGATGATTGTATTTATTAGTTAATATACCAATCTGGTATTGCAGAACAATCACAGGGCCAAATACTATTATCTAGCCGAAGTATGATAGAGAAAATCATTCCGCAATCTGGCAAGTTACTCAGAGACTTTGGAATTTTGGAACCAAATTGCCAATTTCAGTTGATTGATGGGATCAGATATTCTGATATTGATTATCAGAATGCTGAATCTTTCTAGAACTCAGCAATACAGAGAGTTGATATACAGAAAAATCTTTTAAAGTGAAATGCACTTCAATAAGATGCTGTTGATATATTATTGGACTCTATCAGATTAAACAATCCATAATTGTTTTTCTTAGATGGGCCAAGAGAAACAAGAAAACATTTTGTAGAAAATCTGCTGTTGAGTACAGTTTGAATAGATAGAAAAATTGCAATGGTAGTTGTATCAAGTAGTATAGTAGCTACTTTATTGACATTTGGCACTACTACTCATTCTATATTGAAAATTCGGATCACTATCAAAAAAGATTTCTATTGTAATATCCTGAAATATTTCCAATTGGCACAACAAATCCTGAAAGGGAAGATAATTATCCCATGCGATAGGTGTCACAACGACTTTTACATGGCGCCCACTG
>NW_003299131.1:237292-238245 GCF_000151645.1 Tuber melanosporum | reverse complement strand
AAAGGGAAGATAATTTTCCGCGTTGAAGCACCACCACAACAACAAGCATCCATTGGAAGCAGTTGATAGACTTTATGAAATATTTGCAATACAACCTCATAGCCCTTTCGTGGCCTTACAGTTGTTTTTCGTTCTGACTTCAGGCAGCCTTTATCTATTGTCCCTCAGGGATTACTTGCATAGATTGTGGCCTCATGTCCTAAGAGTTTCTATCTTTGGCTCTTAGTTAGTGGATTACAACTAAAAGAGAACTTTTACCTTCCAGATGGCAATATGTTACCTGAATACCGGAGAGATGCTATCAAGTATACTGAATTTGTTCTATCTATTAAACAAAAAATTGAAGAATATGTAATTGATTAAATTATGCTACTACAAGGATTACGACTTTCAAATAACAAAATTGAAGAGCTCATTGCCAGTGTCTATAGGGGCTATAGTGATGAAGTACTAAATCCTCAATGCCTTGCAGAGAGAATTATTCTAACTCCACGGAATATCAACATTGCAGATATCAATGATAAAGTTTTAGATCTACTACCTGGACAACCTACTACAGATTTCAGTACCAATACAGTTACTGAAGGGGCTGCTGAACTATATCCTAGGAAGTATTTAAACTCTCTTACCCTCTCTAGAATGCTGCACCATCATCTTTTACTCAAGATTACAGCCACTACTATTCTTTTAAGAAATCTGAGTCCTCTCCATGATACATGTAATGGCACCAGACTTCAAATTACACACTTTGGAAGGAATTTGATTGGGGTCGTATTCCTTATAGGCACTTGTAGAGGCGAGAAGGCATATTTATTGTTATACAGATTACAAGTAATCCTGATAGCCATCTGGGATTTCAGCTTAACTGAAAGCAGTTTCTAATATGACTGGAGTGTGCTATGACAATCAACAAAGGTCAAGGTTAGTCATTGGCTTCGTGCCGGTCGGCTGAA
>NW_003299131.1:231246-237273 GCF_000151645.1 Tuber melanosporum | reverse complement strand
ATTAACAAGAGATAATGCTCAAGTTGGTTGTACAAAAAATGTTGTCTTTTCTGAGGTCTTATGATGTATTTAAAAGCTATATACTATTTCTTTAAAAAGTATTACCTATTCCAATGAAATGATAGATGATAGGTAAATTGTGATATTAATTCAACATTATTTGATATCATCAAACCAGTGTGGTAACCTATGGGCAAGTACTCATGATTACATAAATTATTATCCTCATAACCTTTTTCCTGGTCATGTGTACAGAATCCAAGTAAGCCTTATAAGGCTTACTTTCATCTGACTAACAATCCCAATATAATATAATGATTATAACTTAAAGTCTAAGTCATATGCGAAACCCACTTGACCTCTAAACTGGTCATTTGTAAGAATAATAATGGTAATATCATATGGCCCAATTGAGTCATTAATCAAAACATATCTTACATGATCTCTAAACACATTATGTGTAGAAAAACCTAATATAATTTATGAAATCTTTTCCAAACTCTTACCTGGGTTTATAACAGTGCCTCTTGAGCTTTACAGATATCATAAAGCAACAGAGAAGAGATCTTCACAATATAAAAATTGTTATACCTACAAATCTTTATTACAACATCTTTACCATCCTCTTAGCACATTTTTAGTAGTAATACACAAAAAGAACATTACCAAGCCTTCCTACAAAATCTCTGTGTATACTAAAGCTTCCTGCCTAACTCTTCATAATATATAATAGAGTTGACTTCCAACTAACAATATATATTTCTTTATATCTACTTATCAAATTGTGGTTGCAATCTCCTCAGATATTTCCAATTTCTTGTATTGTTTTTATTTTAAAATAGTCTTTAAAACACTAATTTCTGCCACTTTCTATCTGGTGCCTTATTTTGACTTCAAAGTATACTATCCAAGTATTTCAATTTTTAAACTATTACTTACAAGTTATAAATATATCACATAATGTAATATCAAGTCAGAAAGAATAACTTCATTTTACAACAAATTGGATTCTGTTATTTGGGTTTATATTGCCATACAATTACTATACATTACTTTCAGTGATAAGCAATATATAAATAATATAAGATATAGTAAGATTTTTTTTTTTTACATATGGGTATTGTTATGGGAGGATTGACCAGACACCTTAAACCTGATCTTAAGTTATTACTCATAGTTGTTTGCATAGTAACTACTACACTTTTACGAAACTCATAAAGATAATTTTACAGAATAGTTTTCTTATACCAATTCAACGATACCTGAATATAATATTTGACTAATATAGCTAGTATGATATTAAAATTGGTTTCTCTAGATAGCTATGATAAAAACTTAAAAAAATAATTATTTAATTTTATAAATTATAAAATTAGTGAGAATTATTATACAAATCATAAAAGTTGTTAAAACAATTAATTTAAATCATATGACAACTTTATAACTATATTCCAAGTATATTGAAGGATAACCTATTCAACTATGGAATAATAATAAAAACAGAAAATTGAAGATTCAAGATTTACCTGCCAATAGGAGGATCCATTCTTATAATAAATATATTTTGAGACTAGCAGATCATACTCTCTATACTCAAGAGGTATTACATGCATTGAGGCTAATTTATTGCATTAGTAGTCTAGACTAGTTTTTATATATCAGCATTTATAATATTATTATAAATTTTAAAACTATAAGTTCATATCAATACTCATCAGATTTCATCCATTTTCTCAGTATTCACTATTTTTCCAGGAACTTGTCCCAGTAGGATATTTTCATGAGTTAAGTTTACAATATCTCTCAGATTGCCCATAATTCTTTCTGATCAAGCATTCTTTATTATATTAGAGATAGTGACTTTAATATTCTACACATGAAACCCTTAAAATTATTTATCCTTCCAGGTCATTCTCCTGTTTTGTATTAGTAGATATCTAGCTACTAGCTCACATATTTTTCCATGCCAACTGCATATTTTTTTATTTGTTTAGATTGGGAGGTTTTTACTTATTTGCTATAATTTATTCATAATATAATTATAATGACAGATCCCAACCCACCAGCCCACCCATGTTTTCTTCCTACCATATAAAATATTTTATCATAAGTGTTAGTAAATGTTCATCTATTAGGTAAGGGAAATTTAGATCTCAACTTACCTGGTTATTTTTTTCCAACTCATATCAGGATATTTCCACCTACTAGTATACTTATATTTCTATCCTACTTGTTCCTATTGTACGCCAGTTTTTTTTTTCTTTTTCTTTTTTTACAAAGGTTTCTTCTCATATACCTATCCTCATAATTTTCTTTCCAGTTTATTATTACTATATTCTCTTTTCACTTATGTTAGAAAAAATTCAAACTAAATTCAATTATTCATCCTTATAAAGTTTCTCCAGTATATTGTAGTAGGTTACCTACCTACCCATCCTTATATATTTTTTTTTTCAATTTGTATCAGAAAATTGCCTACTCATCTACCACAATAAATTCAGCACCCACTTAGTAGAGCATATATTTGCTGCAGCAAATGTTGCTAACAAAAATAACGAAATTTATATAAGATATTCAAGTAAAAAGAAAAGAGGAAAAAAACAAAAAAAAACAGATAAATGTATAGATAAAAGGCAAAACAGAAAAGAAATAAGATGATTAGTAATAAGCCTTCTCGATAGATATGCCTTTAAGTACTAATACTTACGCAGTCTAGTATGGGTATGATATCAGACACATAACAGGTTTACAAAAGAGTATTATAAAATGTAATGCTTATATAATCAGGATAAAAGATATCTCATACAATAATAATATTATATTATATTATTATTGTATGAAATACCTCTTACCCTGATTACATAAGCATCATATTTTATAATACCTATTGGTACACCATTTAAGTACTTTATCACAATACAGGAAATGATACTACATTATATATGTATAACCTGTATAAGTACTCAGTTAAGAATTTTGTTTTATATTTTGTTTTAAGTATCATTCTAATACTTGATTTGTTTTAAGTATTGTTTGATACTTGATTTTATTTTAAATTTTATTTTATTTATCGTTCTGATATTTGGTTTATTTTAAGTATTATTTAATGCTCAAGTTGTTTTACTAAAGTCTATTACTTGATACCTTTGTTTAGTTTCATTCACACAGGACATTATCAGAATTGTTTATTTAAAAGACCACCTGATTTCACAATAGAAGAGGCAGACTTCAACAGATAATATTTCAATATTCTTGGTTGAATTGTTATTTCTTTAGTTTTCAAAGTACACCTTTGATACCTCATTTATTCTGCAGCTCTCCCCTCCTCTCTGGATGAACTGGCCACCTGTCAACTATTATACCTTATCCAGAAACATCCTTAGCACCCAGTAAATATCTTACAATATCTAGACATATGGAAGACAGAGTTGAAAAAAGCATTGAGGAAAAAAAGATGTGAAAGACCGTGGGAGGATACCATTATATAGATTTGACTCAGAAGTACCAAGATACATCTGTAGAGCATAAACAAAAAAATAGGATTCAGACTTCTGCAGGTAGGAGGAGGGGGTGGCATGTACTACTATACAATAAACATCATGAAAGGAATAATAACACTGTACTGAATTCAAAACCCCAGACCAGTTTGTTAATTGCATTATCACTCACTTTTTTATTCCCCCCTAAAGATAATAATTAAACTAGTTAGAGATCCTAAAGTTCTACTCTGGCTCACAATTATTCCCTACTTGACCGAACACAATTTCATAATTCTTTCTATACATTGTGGTATCATTCCTGACATCCTCTTCCTGCTCTTTCAAGCAAGGTATAATATTCCACCTGATACTCCGCTCCGGACTTCTCATGTTGACCAGGCATTGTTCTGTTTTGTTATTTCTCCACCTTAATAATATTATTGACTAGGCACTCACTTTCTCCCCTGCACTTTCTATCAACTATATGAGCACGTTCGCGTACCTACCTACCTACCTTACCTTGCCTACCTCCGGATAACAAAGTACCAGTTATTTCCCATGTCCATAAAGTTTCGCGGTATATGATGCTAGAAGGGGGGGAGGGAGGGAGTTGAGCGGGCTTCACTCAGCAACCCTTCTCCTCCACTGCGATTCAATAGCGCTGTACCATGAGGATAATACCAGCACTCGTGCTGTAGGATGCGCTTGGCTAGGCTATTCACCCACCCTGCGAGATGCTGATGGAGTGAGCGTTAGTAAATACCATGAGTACCCGAACACCGTGAGAAATGTGCCAGGACGCTACCAGTGCCCCGTAGTACGGTAAGGCGCTAGGTGCTCTCCTCTTGTCTTAGCAGGTGTTATTCGCGGTGGTCTCTCCACCCTATTATCCCAGAAGGGGAATTTCAACGTCTGACAACCAAAACCTTTCTTGCAGCTCCCACTCTAGTTTCGACGTCTAAGACGGAGGTGAAGTGACTCCCTGCTAGTAAGTTATCTAAAATTTCGAAGATATACTCCCACGGCCGAGTTGATAGACGCTTTCGATGGGAATTTTCAGCCTTCGCTGTCCAACTTCAACTCGGCTGTGGGAGCACAGACGCCAGATTCCAGTACCAGTACGCGCTAGCACCTCAGGTTCCATATGGCACATCTTTAAGGTGGGGTGACAAGATAAGCGAGTATAAGAGATAAAGTGAGTGATCGCTTATGATAGTAAAGTAATCCCGATCGCCAGCTCTGCGGACAACTAACGCGCTCCCCACACCTGCACTTTTATTTAGCTAGATCTCGTAAACTTGTATTTTATTTTGCCACCAGATCTGGAGTAGGGAAAATCGCAAGCCGCCCGGACACTCCCTCGTTCGTGCGACTAAAACTAAAGAGAAAATTTGCTGTGGTATAATAAACTCCATCAAATATTGCAACTGAGGAGATTGGCGGCCGGTCTCCGCATAGGAAATAAAAAAAAAAAACCAAGCATCTGTTGTAGTAGGGAGGTGTCCGAGTGGCCCCGTGCGCCAAGGATCACGGGATCAGTACAGTCGTGTCTGTTTAATAATTATACCCCTGCCCGGCAACCACAACCATAATACTTAATGAATTCAACCATACAAAAAATCAAGATACAAAGCCAATTAAGGAATAGATGAAAGTACATGACCTAAGCTTCAAATAAATCCAATTACCATTTTGTATGACCTCCATCTGCATCCAAAACAGCCTGAATTCTCTCAGGCATCCTTTCTATCCAAGTATCCAATGTCTCTTGGGGAATCAAATCCCACTCCTCCTTTGCCACCTGAAATAATTCAGCAGCACAATGGGGCCTTCTTTCTAATCTGGAGAATCGCTTTTTGAGGGCTCTTTTGAGTAGTGCCCAGGTGCTCTGAATAGGATTGAGATCTGGAGAGTTAGGTGGCCAAGGAAGGTTTTTATAACCACAGTCTGCCTCTAATTTTCGATTTTCCTCACCACCATACCAGGAAGAATTGTCTGCAGCTAAGTAGGTATTATCACAAGGTCTATTCAGACCTTCTATAAAAGTCATAAGATATGTCTGGTGGATCTCAGTTGCATATTGGTAGGAATTGAGACCAAGTCTGTCTCTTTTACTAGTTCTTTCCTCCTCCCTCCTCTTTCTCACAAGAATTAACTCGGTCCTCCTACCCTTCATTATTGCAGCATAGACACCAATGCTAGTCCTTCCTGACTTAAAGCTAGGCTTTAAGCTTTTTTCTTCCAGCTCTTCACCAGCTCTTATCCTGATCTTTCTCCAAACAGGATTTGGATTATATATGATAGTGGCTTCATCAACAAAAGCCACCCAATTCCATGCCCCTCTCCAGTTCCTCCTTCTCCTAGCAAACTCCTTTCTCTTCTCCTTCTGTCCTTTCGTCCAAGAAGGCTTTTTCTTTAGTATCAGAAGCTTAAAACCAGCTTCTGAAATAATCTGGTTAATAGTGGTCTTGCCAAGACCAATACTTACCTTTTAGATAATCCCACATAGTGCTAAATGAGGCTCAGCATCAATAATAGCCTCTACTGG
>NW_003299131.1:204978-231208 GCF_000151645.1 Tuber melanosporum | reverse complement strand
GCTCTTCTTTTGGCATCGGTAATCTTGGTGGGTTGGCCTTGCTTGGAAGCATAATGAGTATCTCCACCTCTTGCCTTGGCTCTAGTGACTACTTTTTGAACAGTAGCCTTGCAGACCCCAATAGCCTTTGCTATTTTATTATACCCATTATCTGTATGCTTATATAGGGCATTAGGTTCCTTATTCTGATCTTCTTTTACTTGGGTAGAGTGAGGTGGAGCCATATTCACCAGCGAGATGTGGGGGTGAGGGGTTATGTGATTTCCGTGCAGGTCTTTAATTATTAAACTGACACAACAGTACAGGTCAATATGATACATATGATGTTTGAAGCATATTAACATAATATAGCCTTCACAAACCTGCTACCTGACCAAGACCACCATGCACAAAGTATGGCAAGCATGGAAGCACTTTCTTCACCAGCTCCCCTACAGCCGGCAACGGGACCTTGACGAATACCAGTCCAAGATGAACAGGGGGTTGGGTTGTAACACCAAACCCTAACCCTAGAGGTTGTTGTAACCACACCTCTTTGAGGAACAGGTGGATAAAATCCTTTTCAACTACCTCCATGCTGATGAGAGCCACTCTCCTCCCTCTATGCCTCCTCTTCTTTGGATTTGATCGCTAAAGTTGCTTGACATTTAAGTAAAATTCCTATTTTTGATTTTATTTCTTTTGTTTTTATTATAATAGAGTATAGGAATTAATTAAAATTAAAATAATTTACAGGTTTTCAGAACTACTAGGCACTATACTACATGAAGCACTATCAGGCTCTAGGTTGTCTGCCAAATTTCAGTTCTAGTATTGTTTAACAGAATTCTTCCATGACGTACACTTCCGTTGTCTCCGCTATCTGTCTATTGTATTCTTTTCATCATGTTTTCGTTTAAGCTCAGCCAATACCTCCCTGTATTCAAGAAGACAAGCTGCCTCGCTGTTCAGATGCCTGTGATCATGCCTGCCTTTGGCAGTGATTTTCTCAATTTCTTCACACAGGTAAGCCTCTCCAGCCTCATGCATTAGTATATTTGTCTCACTTCCCTCAGCTGACCTTTTGAGTTGAATCAATACAAATCAAGCTTTATTGACCGAGGGCTATTGGAGGTAATTGACGATAGCACTTCAACATATAAGTTGTGAATTAATCATGCAGTTGTTGGAGTTTTGGGTTGAAAAGTAATTAAGTAGGCAGAGGTTTGGAGAGATATGGCCACTAGGAGGAATAGATCTTGGACTAGTAGTGTGGATTTGGGAAAATGTAAGATGTCAATAATAATGTAAGAATTGAATGGATTTATCGCTGTTGCTCGAAAGTCAGCCTTTGTATTAGATACTATGAAGCATTTGATATGGGCACAGGTGAAGAGATTGGAAATTTGGTCTTTATAGACAGGTACTTGCAGCTTATTGACATTGGGAAAAGAGTAGATACTCTTGGGTGAAAAAACAGAGACATCTAATAGTTGAAGGATGTATGATATATGACACCCCAATCAGGATTCTATTCCTAAACACCCACAAGGCTAGAACCAAATGTGGAGAATCTTCTCTTCATTTTCCAGAACAGATGGTGCGAGTCTCATATAATCTAAGAAGCGAAGAATACCAAGCAGTAGATTGTGAAGCAACTGCCCAACGCAGGTTGGAAGATGTCACGAATGTTGTAACGTGTTCGCAAGGTGCTAATCACGTTATCTGTAAAGGATACGATAGTTGGCAGGTGGCTTGCTCTTCCAGAGAGGAGGCGAGAGCTGAGAACTAAAGGAGGCTTCGAGGGTATACTGAGGAACAAAGAAGTAACTGTTCAACCAAGTAAATTGAAATACTGTCTGTCGAAGTCTGCCTTTTCTATCGTAGAAACAGGCGGTCTTTAAATACACAAATCTGTTCATGTCTAGCATGAATGAAACTAATCAAAGGTATCAATCGATACTCTTTGGTAAAACTCCTTAAGTATCAAAATGATACTTAAAACAAAACATAAAACAAAACCAAGTATCAAACGATACTTAAAACAAAACCAAGTATCAAACGATACTTAAAACAAACCAAGTATCAAAGCGATACTTAAAACAAAACCAAGTATCAAACCATACTTAAACCAAAACATAAAACAAAACCAATAACCGAGTACCCGTACCGGTTACAAATGTAGCTTGGCATGAAAAAGGTTTTCACGTGATACATGGTTATGAGTCACAGGTATGTTATTGTTTCACACATATGACTCATTCGAGTCATATAATTTATGTTTTGTACATGACCTCATTATGAGGTCATGGGTTTCACGCATATGACTCAGTCAAGTCATATGACTTGTTTATTGCATTATGATTGGTTTATGAGTTTTGCACATGAACTCGTTATGAGGTCATAGGTTTTGAGCCTTTGACAATCTTGATCACATGATTAGTTTGTTATGATTTGATTTCGCACATGTGACCACTTTGGGTCACATGACTATGGGTGGGAAGAGCACTATATAAGGAGACCGATATGGCTAAGGAGGATTGGTTCTTCACGCTTAGTTCTAAGTACTTTTCCTCGTCCTTGCCGTCGCTTTGCCCCGAGCGTTTCTTTCGCCATCATGATCGGACTTGATGCCTTTGATTCTGCGGGAGATATCTGAGTTCGCTCAGTAGTTCCAGGGATCTTTGGTGTTGAGGTCTGTTAGATGATGTGTGGTGGATAACCTGTTTGCGTCTCGTTTCGTTGGGTTGGTTATCTCACGATACTAGCACTTCGAGTACTCGTCACGGTCGCATACGAGCCCCTTTCAGTAAAATGTCTACAGCTTCCTGTCTATCGTCTACTCCCAGGTTTCATGTTCAATTGCGGGGATTGAACATTGTGTTTGGGGGGATTACCCATGTCGTTCTTTGGACCAGCTCATGTCTCTTGTTGGGCTTTAATGGAGTTCTTAGTTCTCGCGATACAAAACTCCCTTGGGTTAGACTGATGACCTTCCCAAGTATCAACACATCGTACCGGCCGCATCACTTCCTCAAGGGAGGGGGCCTCGCCGGCCCCTCCCTGCCTTGTTACTTTACGTTTCTATGGTCGGAATCCTATGATGTTGTTTATTACTGTTCCCTTGGAGTTATTGTCCTTGCGGCATTTACGGCGATTCAGTCAGCCGTCTCCTCCTCGCAACTGTGGGGATGGCTTTGACCCTGAAAAATCTAACCCCCTGGTGCGGTTTTCATGGCTGCCTGGGGTGGTATGGGACGATTGGCTGCCAGGCACTCGCGTTGTCTGTGCGTTTTGGTGGTTTGGTTGTGGTCTGTGGTTGGCGGCTTCACCCATTGGAAGTGGGGCCTACCTTCCATTTGTCTGCTGCTGTTTATTCGCCCTTCTCCTTCTTGTCACATCAGTTGGGAATGCCTCTTGCCCGTCATTCGGTCCGCGCCTGTTGCCAGACCTGTGGGGCTGGCTTGGGCTGGCTTTGCTTACCTTTTTCCTGACTCGGTGTGACTTCGGTTCGGCTGGGTTGGATGCTATGGCTTGTGCTGGTGCCTTTGGGTATTTGTGCTGCCTCCTTTGTAGCTCCCAGCTGTGGCTGGTGGGCCCCCCTCGGCTATACGGTGCTGGGGGTTGGGGCTTTGTTCGTGTGGCCAAGACCAGTGACTGCCTAATGGGGTTAGGTATAGCTGTCCTGTGGCTATTGGATGGTTAATCTGTCTGAGGGGCTGAGGGGGCCAGATGGGCTCTGTGGCGCCTGGTGTGCGGGACTTGGGGGGGGCTGATTGGGGGGGGGGGACCTGCAAGCACCGGTCAGAAAGGCGTCAGGTTGGGCGATGTCTAATTAAGTGTTTCCGGTCTGGCTTGGGCTGTTGGGCGAAGCTGCTGAGTGCTGCAAAGCTCCCCGATGGACCAGTTGGCTGATGGCCACCTCTACGAATAGTGAGTTGCGACCACCTAGTTGGACTTGTTTGGGTGTTGTGTGCTAGATTTCATGGGGATTGTTTGGTTTCTTTGGTTTGGCAATGGGTATGGCTGGTGGAGGCAAGGCACCACGGGTGGGAGATAGGCCCCACTGACCATTTAGGTCTGTCACCACCTCTATGAATTTCTTTTGTTTATATGTTTGTTTTGGGGTACGGGCAGCAGGTACAGGTCCTCCTCACCATTACGCTCTCCGGAGGCACTAGGCAAAGTGGGTTCATAGGGTCGATGGCCTGGCATGCGGATGCGAGAGGTGGACATCTTAGTTACCTCCTCTCTGCCATCGTGTCCACTGTAGTTTATATTGGTTTTGGTTTGTTGATTTTCTACTGTGGTGGAGGTGTTGCGGAACGGTGTTTAGACCGAGTGGTAGTGATTTTATATTTGTTGGACGAACAACCTGGTTGGGTTGGTCTTTTGCTCGGCTTCGGCTACACTTAGTGCTGGTTGGCTTCCTACCAGAGGGGCTACGGACTTGGACCGGGGTGGGCACTGGGTTGTTTGATGGTCTTGTAATTAGTTTTCGTGCGGGCATGACTCGGGAATGGCAGGTGCGGGACCGTAGACTTAGTTAACTTAGGATTAGTGGTATACCGGTTAGCAGTATCCCTGTGCCGGCAGGGGCTCGTCGTATGCCAGTGTTGGCGGTTCGAGTTTAAATAAGATTTGATTGACTTCTAAGTACTTTTCCTCGTCCTTGCCGTCGCTTCACCTCGCGCGTTTCTTTCGCCATCATGATGGGCCTTGATGCCTGGGATTCTGGGGGAGATATCTGAGTTCGCTCAGTAGTTCCTGGGGTCTTTGGTGTTGAGGTCTATTAGGTGTTGCGTGGCGGATAACTTGTTTGTGTCTCGTTTCGTGGGGCTGGTTATCTCAAGATACTAGCACTTCGAGCACTTTATCATGGTCCCATTCGAGCCCCTTGCAGCAAAATGTCTACGGCTTCCTGTCTATCATCTACGCGCAGGTTTCTCGTTCGATTGGAGGGATTGAACATTGTGTTTGGTGGGATCACCCTTCTCACTCTTTGGGCCCGCTCATGTCTTTGGTTGGGCTTTAATGGAGTCCTTAGTTCTTGCGATACAAAACGCCCTTGGGTTCGACTGATGACCTTCCCAAGTTTCCACTCGTCATACCAGCCGCATCATTCCTCAGGTGGCAGGGCGGTACCCGCCCACCCCCTCTTCGTTACGTTTTCGTTTCTACGGCTGGAATCCTACCATATTGTTTATCGCCGTTCCCTTGGAGGTTTTGTCCTTGGGCATCTACCTTGATTCCGTCAGGTGTCTCCTCCTTGCATTTGTGGGGATGGCTTTGATCCTGAAAACTCTTGCCCCCTGGTGTGGTTATTGTTGCCGCCTGGGGTGGTGTGGGACGATTGGCTGCCAGGCACTCGCATTGTCTGTACCTTTGGGTGGTTCGGTTGTGGTCTGTGGTTGGCAGCTTCACCCATTGCAAGTGGGGCCTACCTTCCATTTGTCTGCTTCTGTTCTTTCGCCCTCCCCCTTCTTGTTGCATCAGTTGAGGATGCCTCGTGCCCGTTGTTTGGTCCATGCATGTTGCCGGGCCTGTGGGGCTGGCTTTGGCTGGCCTTACTTACCTTTTCCCGGCTCGATTGGACTTCGGTACGGTTGGGTCGGATGGTGTGCCTGGTGCTGGTGCCTTTGGATATTGGTGCTGCCTCCTCTGTGGCTCCTGGCTTCGGCTGGTGGGCTCCTCTTGGCTATATGGAATCGAGGGTTGTGGCTCTGTTGGTGTGGCCAAGACCAGTGGCTGCCTGATGGGGTTAGGTATAGCTGTCCTGTGGCTGTCGGATGGTTGATGTGTCTGAAGGACTGAGGGGGCTGGATGGGCTCTGTGGCGCCTGGTGTGTGGGGCTTGAGGGAAGCTGATTGGGGAGGGAGAGGCACCTGCGAGCACCGGTCGGGCATGCGTCAGGTTGGGCGATGTCTAATTAAGTGTTTCAGGCCTGATGGGGCTGTTGGGTGAAGCTGCTGAGTGCTGTAAAGCTCCTCGGTAACCCAGATGGTTGATGGCCACCTGTGCGGATAGTGGATTGTGACCACCTGGTTGGACTTGTTTGGGTCTTGCATGCTGGGTTTTGTGAGGTTTGTTTGGTTTTTTTGGTTGGCAATGGGCATGGCTGGCAGGGGCAAGGCACCACGGGTGGGAGATAGGCCCCATTGACCGTTTCGGTCTGTCACCACCTCTATGTATTTCCTTTGTTTATGATTTTGTTTGGGGGAACCGGCAGCAGGTACAGGTCCTCCTCACCATTACGCTTTTCGGAGGCATTTGGCAAAGTGGGTTCATAGGATCGATGGTCAGGCATGCGGATGCGAGAGGTAGACATGTTGATCACCTCCTCTCTGCCATTGTGTCGCCTGTAGTTTGTAGGGATTTAGGTTTTTTTGGGTTATTTTTTGTGGTGGAGGTATTGCGAGACGGTGTTTAGACCGAGCGGTAGTGATTTTTTATTTTTTGGACAAGGAACCTGGTTGGGTTGGTCTTTTGCTCGGCTTCCGCTACGCTTAGTACTGGTTGGCTTCATACCAGAGGGGCTATGAACTTGGACTGGGGCGGGCGCTGGGTTGTTTGATGGTCTTGTAATTAGTTCTCGTGCGGGCATGACTCGGGGATGGCAGGTGTGGGGCTGTAGACTTAGTTAGCTTAGGATTAGTGGTATACTGGTTAGCGGTATCCCAGTGCCGGCGGGGGTTCATCGTATGCCAGTGTTGGCGGTATGAGTTTAAATAAAATTAGATTAACTTCTAAGTACTTTTCCTCCTTCGTTCACCCCATGTCGGAACGTGAAGGTTCGATGTCGGTCCTATCAGAGCCCTTGATTTCTATCTCATGATAGGCTTCAAGTCTTTAACTTCTATCACCTTTCGGGGACATCGTTGTTAATCCCTCTTCCACGATTGCTGGAAGTTCTTGCTTCCTGTTACCCATCTTTACGTTTGTTCATTTACGTCACTTCCTCACAGTAGCAATGGCTAAGCGAGACTCTGTCTCTTCCACCACGTCCGGTTTACGTTGGTCGGTGGTTCTGTCTCCTGCTGTCGCAAAGAACTTTGCTCTGGAGGCTGAAGTCTCTCACCTTTGGCATCACATCTCCTTCCTTTCTAGGCGCTTTCATTGCACTGAGAAAGAGATATGTGTCTTGTCAGCTGCCCTGGCCTCTGAACCCGATACTGTTCGCTGTTTGGTCACAACTTTGGCAGCTGAACCTCCTATGGTTATCCCCTCTTTGCCTATCCCCTCAGTCACTTCGGTTACTATGGTGGTCTCGGTTGGGGGCGGTGGGCTAGACCCTGAGAATTCTCAGGGTCAAGCGGAGGAGCTCCCTCAGGAGAATGTTACGCCGGCGGTTATCCCTGCCCCCCCTGCAGCTACGGTTGAGGATGGTGGTACGGGTGGTCCTGTTCCTGATTCGTCAGAATTGGAGGAGGCGCTTGCTCATGGTATGGGTAGGGTAAATCCTGGTGTGGTGACACCAGCTACAGTAGTATCACCCCCTTTGGGGGGACAGGTGCCTGAGTCCTCGGTGGCTGAGCCCGCAGCTGGTCGGGGCAGCTCCTCTAGTGGCGTCCCTCCTGTCATGGTAGGTGGCGATGAGGGTGGTCTGTCCACTCCTGTTGCTGGACCTGCACCTGGGGGTGGGAAGAGGAAGACAAACAAGAAGTGCCGGGTCAAGCAAGACCAGACCTCACCTGTGCCACTTGTTCCCGACTCAGAAGGGTCATCGCCTTTACCGGTTCACTATCGTGAACCTGCGACTACAGAGTCTATGGTGGGGTCGCCACCTGCGGAGTGGGCTGCTGAGTTAGAGGATGAGTTGAATACTTAGGTGTGTTCAGTCAAGTGCCGGCGGCTTGGGGACTCTCTCGTTCTGGCTGCTTCTGTCAAGGTTTTTGGACTGCGCTGCCAGTGTGGTGCACTCCAGATTCTCTACAATGGTTCATACCCCCTCGGCTAGGGAGCCCTCGCCCTGTAAGTCGTCTTTCCTTTTGGGTTTACGCGCTTGGGCTTTAGGGTATTTTTTTTTGTTAGGGATTGGGGGAGGGTGCCTGGCGGTTAGAAGCGGTGTCCCGAGATCATTGAGTGGGGGCATTCAGGAGGGTTTCTACCGTGGAGGGGGTTATTGCGGGGTCACATTTTGGTGGCAGTAGTGGAATTTTTGTAATTTGTACGGTTAACTTGGCTGGCAGGTAGGCTGGCCTGAGGAGGATTTTCTTTACCGATGATGGTTTTGTACTTAATGTTCGTATTAGGGTATGGCTTGGGCATGTTTGTGGTATGGGGCTGGAGGTTTGGTTAGTTCGTAGTTAGTGATATCCAGGATGCGACAACCTAGGGGCCCGGCCCTGGGGCTCGTCGTATACCAGTGTTGGCGGTACAAGTTTAAATAAAATTAGATTGATTTCTAAGTACCTTTCCTATTTATTACTTGAACGAATATAAAACACCTTTATGATCTTTATCTCTATTACAACATTATTGTTACGCCAAGGAAAGTTGTTTAAGAACAAGCGTTAGAGAAAACTTATGATAGGCAATCCCGATAGAAGACAAAGGTCTTGTACTATCGGTAACGTAGGCAGAGGCCTAGTGCTATCGTAAGACTAAGGAAAGAAACAAAAGAAGAGAAGTATCGTTCCCCATCACCAATAACTAACTATTTAAGGATGGATTGTTACCTTACAAAGCGTCAACTAGTATGACGCCAAATGATACAAGACGGCATCCTTCAACCCAGACAGGGAAGGAGATATCAACATCGACGAACAAAGCCTCAGCCTAGGGGGATTCAGCGACGCCCTAGATCATCTTTCGGCAGAGCCCTCAAGAGCAACAAGCCCAGTAATCCCAGAGAAAGGATCACCAGTCAATAGCTCTCCCACAGGAACTCTACGACCCAAGAGAATATCAGGATCAGCTGTACCTGGGCCACCGGCCCCTGCTACTCCCGCAATAGGCACTAGCATACTTGGAATGACTGAGAAGCAGTTTCAAGTATTTCTAGTAGCAACACGAAACACAGGACAAGAAATCATCCAAGGACCGAAGGAAAAAGAACCTGACACATATGAAGGAGCCAAAGACAAGCTACAAATATTCTTGGCACAGTGTGAAGGATATTTTGCTGTTAAAGGCTATGCAGAATACCATGATGAGATCAAGATTTCATATGTGGAATCTCTACTAAGAGGACTGACTGGGCTAGGGATCCTGCCCTTCTAAGATGGAAGGAAACAGAGGAAATGGGTCACGTATGAAGAGTTCAAAGCGACACTCTTTGAGCAATTTGGAGATCTCAATGCCAAGGAGACAGCAAGACGAAAGCTGGAAAAACTACAACAAGGAAAACAAACCTTTTCAGCATACTGGAACGAATGCCAACTATTGGAATACGAGGCTGGGTTTGATGATGCTACCCTCTACATCATCATCCTGTGAAACTGCAAGGAGAGACACCGAGAGGCAAGGGCAATTTCCGACTTGCATTACACCGTGGCAGAACAATTTACAAGGTGGGTCATCAATAAGGAGAGCAATCTAAACATGGTTTGAAGCAACTCAGAAAACACTATAGCATACAGGACGGTCCAATCATCCAGGAATGTGGACGGAACCTTCAAACCGAAAAAAACAGTTCGAGGAGAAAGTGGAGCATTACCACCAGGTAAGCCAATGGAGTTGGACAAATTAAGGGCAGGACCTGCTGTGGACCTGTCTAAGGAAGAATACACGCAAAGAATGAATGGGAAACTTGTCTTACGGTGTGGGAAAGCATGACATGAGATACGGGAATGCAGAAGCCGACCAGACAGTGGATACCATGGCGCCAAAGCTGCTGGAAATAATTGCTTCCAGAATCAAAAGAGGAGCAAGATTCACGAAATGATTGCAGAAGATTCACCTGTGGAAAACAACAAGGGTCCCCAGTAAACGGTGGTCAGAGAGACCCAAGATGTGGACCTGGAAAACCCATCAAGTTAGCAAACTATTACAAAGTACTACATACACAAAGAGGAGAAGGAGACGGAGATCATGTGATGATCAAGACGAAGATATACAACAAAGAAGACAAAGAAACAGCAATATATGTAATGTGCGATGCTGGGGCTAGCAAAGATTTCATCGACAAGGAAATCTGCGACAAATACTGCCTCCACACCAAAGAAGCAAAGAAAGCGAGACATGTTTACCTAGCGGATAGAAAGCCAAGCACAATAGATCCTAGAACCTGTATGGCGACAGTACCTATGGACATTGACAGCCATAGGGAAATGGCAACCTTTAAGGTTGCAGATCTCAAGAACTATGCGATATTCCTTGGGATGCCATGGTGGCGAAAACATAATCTGACAATCGATAGAAATCAGAACAAGATGATCTTTACAAGCGAACTATGGGTGACACGATGTCTCAACAGTTCGCCTGTCGTCTACTCGACACCCATACTAGAAGCAGAAGAAGAATCTTTGCATGCAAAGTTCGCCAACATGCGGCAAGATAAGAGAGTCCAGATACAAAGACTAGATTAAGAGGCATAAGTGCCTACCAAGGGTTCCAAGTGGTAGTAGCAGGACATAACCTGTATGCCAACAAAGGAATCAAGATACCTGCCAACAGGTAGGCAACGATAGCGACAGGAATAGCCATCGGACTACCAGAAGGCACCAATGGACGAATAGTACCCAGCAGTCATCTAGAAGTCACATATCGACTCATGACCATGGCAGGTATGATCGGCGTTCACTACACAGGTGAAACCAAAGTGGTCCTGGCCAAGCTGGCTCAAGAGGACTACGAAATCCAAAAAGGCGATCGAATTGCACAGTTAATCATCGAAAAAATCAACAAAGAGGATCTGCACCAAGTAGATCAACTGGAAGAAACCACAATTGGAAACAAGGGATTTGGATGCACAGACAAAAACATGCTCAATACAACAAAAAGAATCGTGATCAATAAGATCACAGTACAGTCCTTTGGATGGTACTAGTGGAGGGAAGATACAACAGGAAATCTCAAATGGATATACAAAGACGAAACAGCAGTCTTAGCGAAAATCAACATCACAACAGATCTAGCAATCCAGGATAGGAAATACCAAAGCAAAAAAGGATGGAAAGAATTGGTTCCCAAGGAATATCATCAATTCAGGAACTTATTCCAAGAAGAGGAAGCTACGGAGCTACTACTTCACACCAGGAATTGATCACGAAATGTAGCTGGAAAAACATGTGAAAACGGGAAAAACAACAGAAATTGCCTACAAGAAGTTATACCCACTAGGAGAGGCAGAGCTCCAAGAACTGAGGAAGTACATCGAGTAAAACCTAAAGCGAGGATGGATTAGAGACTCCTTTGTATCAGGAGGATCCCCTATACAATTCGTCAAAAAGAAAGATAGAAAAATAAGACTCTGGGTGGTCTACGGAGCCCTCAATTCGGTTACCAAGAAAGATCGATATCTACTGCCCTTGATTGGAGAAGCACTGGATAGACTGTAGTCAGCAAAATACTTCACCAAACTTAATATCAAGGATGCATACCACAATAGACGAATCGAGGCAGGAGAGGAATGGAATACTACATTTGCCTCAAGATATGGAATGTTAGAATACTTGATTGTGCCCTTTGGGCTAACCAACACACCGGCTTCATTTCAGAGATGGATCAACAAGGTACTCAATAAGTACCTCAACATATGTTGCATGATATACTTGGATGATGTACTCATCTACTCGGAAAACATGCAACCACTACAAAAGGATATCAGCAATATCATGGCCGCAATACAAGGATCAGGAATGAAGATGAAACTAATAAAATGAGAATTCCAGAAAGAAGAAACGGAATACCTAGGATTTTTCATCAATCGAAGTGGAGTCAAGGTCGACCCTGTCAAAACAGCACCAATATGGGATTGAGTCAAAGTGAACAACAAAACAGATGTTCAATGCTTTACAGGATTCTGCAACTTTTCTCAAAGGTTCATAGAGACATTCAGCCGGCTTGCAAACCCACTCAATAACCTAACAAAGAAAGTCGAGAAATAGGAATGGGGAGAAAAAGAACAGAAAACATATTATACAATACGAACGCATCTAACCTCGGTACCAATAGTGGTTCATTTCGACCCAAACCGAAGGACAATGATCGAAACGGACGCCTCAAAATATGTGTGCACAGGCATACTATCGCAACAATGCAACAATGGAAAATAGAGGCCAGTGTCTTACGGATCCAAGACAATGACCCCCACAGAGTGCAACTTCCATGTTGCGAACCAAGAACTACTAGTGATAGTTCAATCATTAAAGGAATGGAGAAGATATATTTTGAACAACAACCATCCAGTCCAAGTTCTAACCGACCATAGGAATCTGGTCCCGTTTAAGACTACGAAAGAACAGAACAACTGCCAGATAAGGTGCATGGAACATCTTAGCAAATACAACTTCAAAATCAAATATTGACGAGGCAAAGAAAGTGTAAAGCCAGAGACTCTCGCAAGGATTGCCAGTGACCAACCACAAACGAAAGAGGACGAAGGAATCGAACAAAAAACAAGAACACTATTACCAAAAACCTACTACAAGGCAATGGAGGTTATCCAATTCACATCAAGTGAGAAAAGGGAAATTAAGAAGGCAAACAGAGGAGACAAAACAATTCAGGCAATACGAGAGGCATTGAAGGAAGGGGAAAAGGAGATGAAAGGAATTGGTTTGGGTTTATGCCAAGGGAAGGATGGAAATATGTGGTACGATGAAAAACAATGGATTCGGAAAAAAGAAGAGATAAGAACAGATATCATATGACAACACCATGATATCCGAATGGCAGGACATGGAGGAAGTGCTAAAACTCCAGAATTCATCACGAGGTGATTCTATTGGCCAGGTCTACGTGAAGACGTCAAACAATATGTCAAAAAACTGTGACATTTATCAAAGGACGAAAATGGCTAAACATGCACCATATAGATTACTGAAATTGAATGAAGTTCCTGAACCACAATGGGAAACAATCACTATGGATTTCATCACGGACCTACCGGCATCGGAAAATTGCAATAGCATCCTGGTCATGGTAGATTGTCTGAACAAAATGAGTCATTTCATTCCAATCAGAAGAGATATCGACACGAGGGATTTTATACAGATATTCTTCCGAGAAGCCTTCCGACTTCACGGACTCCCAAAGAATATCATTACCGATCGAGGAACACTATTCACATCGGGACTATGGAAGAAAGTAACCCGAGAATTGGGAATAAAAAACAGAATATGCACAGCGTTCCACCTGTAAACAGATGGACAAACGGAACGGGTACATGCAATACTCAAACTATATTTACTGGCCTATATCAATTATCAATAAGATTATTGGTACAAACTGTTATCAATGGCGGAATTCGCATACAACAATGGAAAGCAAGAAACAAGCGGCACGACACCATTCTTCGCAAATTATGGACACCAGCAACAAAGTCAGACCACATATCATACGATTAAGGGGATAATACCGGACAAAACTGATATGGGAAAACTACACGAGATATTACAATACAAAATGAGTCAAGCACAACAACAACCCAAAGAACAATACGATAAGCACCGAAGATCGGATCCGAACATACAACCGGGAGATATGGTATGGCTAATATCGCGCAATATACATACAACACGACTATCAAAGAAATTGGACTACAAGAAAAGCGCACCATTCAGGATACTAGAAAGAGTGGGCAGCCAAGCATATAAACTTGACCTTCTACTCTCTATGCAAATTCACAACATATTCCACATCTCACTCCTCGAATTACACGACGACAACAAGTTTCCCTCACAAGTACTTATTCTTCCTCCGAACGAACGAACTCCATGGAGAACCAGAATACGAGCTTGACAAAATTGTTGATTCTCACTTCTTCCATGGTCACCTCCAATATCGAGCAAAGAGGATGGAATATTCACCCAAACATAATAATACTTGGTATTTCGCATACAACTTTCAACACGCACAAGATGCCATCTCAACTTTCCACCAGCTATACTCAGGCAAGCCCGGCCCAGGTAGCGATCATGTTCAACCAAGATAAAGGCCAGGGAAAGGCTCCCACACCATTTTAACAACACAAGTGCTAGGGCGATAGTCCTCGCCAAAGCACATGGACTAGCCCTGATTACTCGCTCACGGGGCTAACGGCCGAAAAACTCAGAGAAAATGAAAAACAAGCACAGCATAATGCCATGTCATGGACGGTATGCTACAATGATGGTTGCCAAACACACTTTGGTGACAAAGAAGGCTCAGGATGGTTCCCGAGGGAATGTCGAAAGCGTGGTCCACACCCTGACCATGTCCTGAAGCATTGGCAACAATGCTTGAGAAATGGGTGCAGAATGCACATGGCACAATATATCTCTGTAGGATTCTACTCGCAAAAGGATGGAATTAAGAAAGAGTTAGAAGGAGAGGATGCCAGAAAGGCATCGGCCGCAAGGACATGGTCCAGGGAGGGAGGGGCCCAAAACTCCGCAGCAGACACGGAATCGGACGCCAGGAGCCTACACTGGCAACTGTGGGGACTCCGAGAACAACTTGGCCAGGCTGAGGGCACAATTTCAGCAAACGAGAAAATGATCGCAAAGCTCGGACAGCTGAACGATCATCAGCGGCACACGATCGAGATGGCGAATCTCACCCTAGAATCCGTCAGGGTCAGATGGAGGACAGCAGATGAAAAGTTCCACAAGCTGAGAAGGACCATGAGCGCAGCAGGACGGGAACTATTGAAACTGGGAGAAAAAGCTGATGGGACTCAGGCTTAGGAGGAGGGGAGCTAATGTCACTAATATCGCTTGGCATGAAAAAGCTTTTCACTTACCACATGGTTATGAGTCACAGGTATGTGATTGTTTCACACATATGACTCATTCGAGTCATATGATTTGTTATTTGTGGGATTTGTGATGCTTTTGCACTTGGCTCAAATATGAGTCATGGGACGTGCACCTGGCAAATGTGTCTTACGAGTGTGCCTTGCGTGTTTGCCTTGCACATATGATTTATGTTTCCCACATGACCTCATTATGAGGTCATGGGTTTCATGCATATGACTTAGTCAAGTCATATGACTTGTTTATTGTGTTATAATTGGTTTATGAGTTTTGTACATGAACTCGTTATGAGGTCATGGGTTTTGAGCATGTGACAATCTTAGTCACATGATTAGTTTGTTATGATTTGATTTTGCACATGTGACCACTTTGGGTCACATGACTACGGGCGGGAAGAACACTATATAAGGAGGCTGATTCGGCTGAGGAGGATAGATTCTTCACGCTTTGTTCTAAGTCCTTTTCCTATTTATTACATTAACGAATATAAAACACCTTTACGATCTTTATCTCTATTACAACGTTATCATTACGCCAAGGAAAGTTCTTTATGAAGAAGAGTTAGAGAAAGCTTATAGTAGGCGTTTCCCATCGAAGACAAAGGTCTTGTACTATTGGTAATGTAGGCAGAGGCGTAGTGCTATCGTAAGACTAAGGAAAGAAACAAAAGAAGACAAGTATCGCTTCCTGTCGCCAATAACTAACTATTCAAGGAGGGATCATTACAGAAGAATACTCTGATGTTTTCCCTGCTCAGATTCTGGAGGAAGTACCATCCATGAGGGAAGTAAACCACCAGATCCACCTACTGGACCCCTCCAACTTAATGAACCAGTCAACTTACTCTATTCCTAATACATACAAAAGTCCACTATGCGATTGGATAAACCAGAACTAAAGAAGAGGAATTATCTACAGGTACAGGTTCTAGGTGCGGAGTGGATGTTTGTCCAACTCAAAGCAGATGGCACAAGAATCTGCTCTCTGGTTAACATTAAATTACAAAACGAAAACAGTGTTATAAACAGTTCCACTATCTTAAACTAAACCCAGATCCTAAAGGAAGTGCGACAGGTAAGATTCCAAAGCAAGATTGATCTAAGTGATGCTTACTTCAAGATAAGGTTAGACCCAACGACCAAATGCTATAATAATTGCAGGATACCCTGCAGAAGTCTCATTAGCCGAATCATGTTACAAGGTAATGTGAATGTACCCACCACCTTCGTGCGAATTATAGAAAACCAGCTACATGAATATGTTATTAAATTTGTATTGGTATAGATCGATGATATTCTCATCTACTTGAACTCCGGTGAAAGAAAATGCGTACCATGTTGACTTAGATTATACCAAGCTAAGGGAAGCTAGATTCTATAATAGCCGAAATAAATCTACTCTGTTTGCTGACAGGCTGGATATTCTGTTACATGTAATAGACAATGAAGGAATACATGTTGCTCCTAGGAAGATATCTTGCTTAATGTAATAGACAATATCCCAGAATCAGACAGAACTTATATGATTCCTAAGACTTGTCAACTATATTTCCCAGTTCCTACCATATCACATAACAGTAACTGCACTGCTTACAGACCTTACCAGCAATACTAAATTGGTCTTGACCCACACTTATGACTAAGCCTTAACGAACATTAAGGAATTGATTCAAAACACTAATATTATATGGCCTATCGAATACTGTAAACCAGAGCCAAAATGGCTAATTACTGATACATCGGAGATTAGAATTGAGGTATGGGTTGCTCAAGTATCTTCACATGAAATAACAAGACCAGTAGCATTATACAGTAGGAAGTTCACTAATTCACAAATAAACTATAGAACCACAGATGAGGTAGCCCTTGCAGTGATCAATACACTTGTCATCTTCAACCACATCTTGATGGGCAATACCTTCATCATTGTCACTGACCACTATTCTCTCACTAATCTGAAAACTGACAAGATACCTGAATGGAGAAGAACGCGATGGATAGGAGAAATCAGCAAATATGATGCAAAAATCATCTACACTTCTAGAAGAACCAACTATTTAGCTAATGATCTCTGCTCCATTTATGAAAACTCACTACTCCCAAACCCTGCTCTTGTTTATGACCTTATAAGGTAAAGTGAAGACAGCTCTGACAACATATCTTACGAACAAGAACCAACATTAGCTACTGCCAGCACTATCTCTCCCTCCACTCCCTTTTCTTAAACCATGTACAGGGCCAGAAGAACAGAATGTGGAAAGAATATCAGTGACAAATAGAAAAACAATATCATCCTCCTCATTACACCTCCTTATGAGCTTGAACAAAGCACACTTCACTGGTTCCACTATTACCTCCATACCTGTTTCTTTCACCAGACTGAAATTATATTTGGAAAAAAACACCTACAACCATACTATACCTCTAGTAAGAACTCTAAAAGCACCAGCTTCGGTACTGTGGAAGAGGAAGAAGAATAACAATTAATGGATAACACTGCGGATGGATTGATCCAATCTCTCCTTACCTATAATCCTGCCCCGAAAAGACACTAAAATGTTGAACTAGAAGAAGTGGCATTTTACCTGGAAGTAGCATCCTACTAGCATCTTCCAGAGTCAGCACCTCCATCCTCACCTCCTATAATAGATTCAAGGCGACTATTTGGTGGACCCTTCTGTGTATACAATAATGAAACTATCATCTCTGTCATGCTGTCCATGGTTCCTGAACATTGTCAACATCTCTATGAGACTTTTGAAGAAGGATAAGACCCTATCAAACTAACATGAGGATCTCTCATTAAAGATGATTGAGATGTCAAATCAGCTATGGAAAAATTGACTTGATCTTTCCGATGCCATATGATAGCAGAATAGTACCACAAGTCAATTTATTTCAAAGTGATGGATAGCTCCAGACATAGATATCTCGCTCCCTACAGCATTTTTAATGGAATGGTCTATACTAGCAGCTGGCATGGTGAATATTGCTTATACATCCCAAAGGGCCATATGTTCAATAAAATGACTATTAGAGAATATGTCATTACTGAATTCCACAGGAAAGAGCACCTTATCATTAATGGCAATTTTCACTACACCTCAGAATATGTTGGCAGACTATGAATGTGAAATGATTTCCGTGATTTTGTTAAACAATGTAAACTTTTCCAGGCGAATAATCAAAGAACTCAATTACGTGAAGGTAAGGGCCAGACTCTCTTGTTATCTTGCGAAATTTTTAAATCCTTTACTAACAATTTCACAGGACTATTCAATAAGTCTGTTAGTTATAACACTATATTAGTAACTATGGATTATTTCTCTGGATATACTTAACTCATATCTATGAAGGTTATCATGTTAGGAATACCAGGATCCAATACCTAGCAATCACCCTAAGCAGGATAACCCTACTCAGAATTGGAATCTCTGGTCTCCAATACCCACCACCTGCTCCCTTCTGAGATCCACATGTCATCATACATGTCAATCTCAGTTTCTTGGAATATCAAGTGACTTGACATCAAATGTCACATGTTCAACTCCTGTTATTGTCAATGTTATTTCTGGTATTAAGTTATTTTCTACCAATGCCACTTGCAACTGCAAGTCTCATTACATGACAACTGAGAACTTCCGATAAAAGGGTTATAATTCTATCCTATTGACGTACCTCCCCCCTACACAAAAGAGGTTACGAGATAAGAATCTATGGATTGGGTCAGGAAATATTGAGTTTTGAAGACGGCAATCCAAGAAGGTTCTATACACAACTTCACAGAGTCATCCAGAGCAACCAAGAGACGCTGACAGAGAGATTATCTGTGAATGCAGTAGAATAACCTCCTGCGAATTACGACGAAATTCTCCAGAAAATCTCTGTGATTTAGGTATAGAGTTACCAAGTTTTAAAGCTAGGTGACCTAGGAAGGTTACAATTATAACTACCTTCACAAATACATCTCACAGATGAAACTGATCATTTCATCAATGATGGAGACAATTGAGTCCAACTCAGTTCGACTTGAGAACTAGTCTATAGGTCTAAAGATATTGAGAATTGGATAGTTGCTATTGGAAACAGTATGGTTACTAGTTAGCTATATTTTAATTATCAAAGAGAACATGGTGATTTTCAGGGTTTCTAGGTGTTCACACCTTTGAAGAATACCCAACATTAAGAGTTATAATTAAAGAGGTACATAGTTGTATACTAGATAGATAAAGTCCGCCAAGACACAAATGTAGAATATAAATATCGAAGTACTTTTCAAGCTTTTAGATATCAGCAAGTAACAGACAAGAGACCTTAACAATATAATATTCTTTTTGTGATTCTATCATACTTTACCTATTCTACTTTGCTCTAAGTAGTTATAAATACAACTAGTAAAGTCCAAGGCTTTCTAGACAATCTTCTTCTACAGAAATGAATCTTGGTTCGCTTAGACAACTCTGAAGTCTATCTGATTGTCTTTGCCTAATAGTATATTGTTAGATCTGCTTACTACCAAAGCTCTCCACCTATCTACATACCTCCTGCTATCACACGACAAGGCCAGGACACTATGTATTCCACTCCATGTACTACAAAAACAGAAACCACTGGAAACCAAGTGTTCTTAGCCTACCTTCTAGAAGAAGAAAAAGCTTGCACTAGAGCAAAAAAGATGGCACAACCTCCTAGGGAGATTACTCCTGGGAAACCAATGGATACCTCAGCAGATAATTACTCTACAAGTTTTAGTAATTCATCCTATCTCCTTCCCGCTCTCTGGAAATCTTACACAAGACAAGTAGGTAATGACTCCATTGTCCCTCTATCCTCTGAGCTCCCTCTCCCATTTCAAGATCCTCCACACTACTTTCTACTACCCATGCAGTAGACCTTACAAGACTCACTCCCCGGCTAGCAATAATTATATGTCAACTACAGTGGGACATTTCAACCAGTATTGATACTGCCAATATTACCTTTGACACTCAGTCAGCCAACTTACAGGCCATTACATGAAGGCAAATAGAAGTACAGCAATGACTGCTGGAAGGACAAGATATAGGTGACAGTGAGATAGGTATTATTTTAAGACAGTGTACTGTGGTGAAGGCAAATATCTGTGAAATCCTAGAAAGAATCAACAGAAAAATTGGCCACACAGGATGTACGATAAGAGCATTAAGAGGGTGTAACCACTCAACTGCAGCAAGAGGTTCTCGAATATTACCTCATGCTAGAACGAACTTTCCAGAAATTCATGATACAACAGATTCTACAATATCAATTATTACTAATCTTGATATCAAATCTGGCCACCCGACAAGAACAAGAGGTAGGTTGTTAAGGTAACTTTACCCTTACCATAAAAAAGAAAACAAGTACAGGTATCTGCTACCTTAGCCCTTGTGCTTGACAGAATTAAAGCACTAGATAGCAGACAACCAAGTGACTGGCTTGCAATATTGGAGTCAGTCACAGAAGAATGGAAAGATACTGCAGAAAAGAAGGAACCTGTAATGATCCATCCTTAGATGGTTAGTTCTTGGTGACGGGGAACGATACTTTTCTTGTTCTTCTGTTTCTTTCCTTAGTCTTACGATTGTACTAGGCTTCTGCCTACGTTACCAATAGTAGAAGACCACGGTCTGCTATCGGGAATGCCTATCGTAAGCTTTGTCTAACTGTTCTGCATGAAGAGCTTTGCTTGGCATAACGATAATGTTACAATAAAGATAAAAATCATAAAGAGGTTGTATATTCGTTAAAGTAATAAATAGGAAAAGTACTTAGAATAAAGCGTGAAGAACCTATGCTCCTTCGCAGCATCGGCCTCCTTATATAGTATTCTTCCCGCCCATAGTCATGTGACCCAAAGTGATCATTTGTATGAAACCAAATCATAACAAACTAGTCATGTGATCAAAGTGGTCACATGTTTAAAACCCATGACCTCATAGCAAGGTCATATGCAAAAACTCATAATCCAATCATAACACAATAAACAAGTCATATGACTCGACTGAGTCATATGCATGAAACCCATGACCTGATAATGAGGTCATGTGTGAAACATAAATCATATGCGCAAGGTTTACCCGTAAGGCACACTCTCAAGGCATACTCACCAGACACATATCCTATGACTCATATATGAGCCATGTGCGAAAGCATCACAAATCCCACACATAATAAATCATATGACTTGAATGAGTCATATGTGTAAAACAATAACATACCTGTGACTCATAACCATATGTCCCATGAAAACCTTTTTCATGCCAAGCTACCTTTTTGACATTAGCTCCCCTCCTCCTAAGCCTGAGTCCCATTAGGCATTTTCTCTTAGTTTCAATAGTTCCCGTCCTGCTGAGCACATGGTTCTTCTCAGCTTGTGAGACTTTTCGTCTGCTGTCCTCCATCTGTCCCTTACCGATTCTAGGGTCAGATTCACCATTTCAATCGTGTGCCGCTGATTATCAATCAGCTGTCTTAGTTCCATGATCGTTTTGTTATTTGCCGAAAATGTGGCCTCAGCCTGGCCAAGTTGCTCTCAGAGTCCCTGGATTTGTCTGTGTAGGCTCCTGACGTCCAGTTCCATATCTGTTGAGGGGTTTTGGGCCCCCCCTTCCTTAGACCACGTCCTCGTGGCCCATGCCTTTCTGGCATCTTCTCCTTCCAACTCTTTCCTACTTCCATCCTTCTGTAGGTAGAATCCCACAGAGAACTTCTGTGTCCTGTGCATCCTGCACCCATTTCTGAAGCATTGTTGCTAATGCTTCAGGACGTAGTACAGGCGTAGGCCACACTTTCAATATTCCTTCAGGAACCATCCCGAGCCTTCTTTGTTGCCAAAATGTGTTTGGCAACCGTCATCATAGCATACCGTCAATGACATGGTGTTATGCTGTACTTGTTTTTCCCTTTCTCTGAGTTCTTCATCTGTCGGCCCCATGAATGAGTATTCAGGGCTGGTCGGTGTAGTTTGGCGGGGGCTATCGCCCCAGCCCTCATGTTGTTGTCACGGTGTGGGAGCCTTTCCCTCGCTTTTGTCTTAGTTGAACGTGATGGTAACCTGGGCCAGGCTTGCCTGGGTATCGCTGGTGGAAGGTTGAGATAGCATCTTGTGCGTGTTCAAGGTTGTGTGCGTAGTACCCAGTATTATCGTGTTCAGGCGAATATCCTGTCCACTGGCTCGGTATTGGAGGTGACCGCGGAGAAAGTGACTATCGACAATTTCGTTGAACTCGGATTCTGGTTCTCCGTCAAGTTCAATCGGAGGGGGAGGAATCATTCTTCGTGAGGGAAACTTGTTGTCATTGTGTAATTCGTGGAGTGGGATGTGGAATGTGTTGTGTATTCTCATCAAGGGTGCAAGGTTGCGTTTATAAGCTCAGCTGCCCACTCTTTCTGGTATCCAGAATGGTCCAATTTTCTGGTAGTCTAATTTCTTTGATGGTCACATTGTATGGATATTGCGTGGTATTAGCGATACCATATCTGCTAGTTGTATATTTAGATCAGGCCTTCTGTGCTTATCGTATTCTTCTTTTTGTCGTTGTTATGCTTGGCTCATTTGGTATTATAATCGGTTGTGTAGTTTTCCCATATCTGGTTTGTCTGGTATTGTACCATTAATGATATGATATGTGGTCTGGCTTTGTGGATGTTGTCCGCAATTTGTGAAGAAGGGTGTCGTGCCAATCGTTTCTTGCTTTCCCTTGTTGTATGCAAATTCGGCAAGTGATTGCAGTTTGTACCAATTATCTTATTGGTATTTGACGTAGGCCCCTAAATATTCTTTCAGTATTGCATTTACCCGTTCCATTTATCCATCCGTTTGCGGGTGGAATGCTGTGATCATCTTCTTTTCTATGCCCATTTCTCCGGTTACTTTCTTCCATGGTCCTGATATGAATAGTATTTCTCGATTAGTAATGATATTCTTTGGGAGGCCATGAAGTTGGAAGCCCTTTCCGAAGAATATTTGTATAAAATCCCGGATGTCAATATCTTTTCTGATTGGAATGAAATGACTCATTTTGGTCAGATGATCCACCCGACTAGGATGCTATCGCAATTTTCCGATGCCGGTAAGTCCATGATGAAATCTATAGTAATTGTTTCCCATGGGCGTTTGGGAACTTCCTTTGATTTCAGTAATGCATATGGTGCATGTTTCGCCATTTTTATCCTTTGGCATATGTCGCAGTTGTTGACATATCATTGGACATCTTCGTGTAGTCCTGGCCAATAGAATCACCTCATGATAAATTCCATCATTTTAGCCATTCCTCGATGTCCTGCCCTTCGGAGATCGTGGTATTGTGGTATGATGTCTGTTCTTATCTCTTCTTTTTCTGGAATTCATTGTTTTTCGTCATACCCCATGTTTCCATCCTTCCGTTGACATAAACCCTGAGCAATTCCTTTCCTCTTCTTTTCTCCTTCCTTCAATGCTTCCCTTATTGTCTGAATTGTTTTGTTTCTTGCGTTTGCCTTCTCAATTTCTCTTTCCTCAGTTGACGTGAATTGGATAACATCCATTGCCTCGAAGTAGGTTTTTGGTAATGGTGTTCATGTTTTTGGTTTGCTTCTTTCGTCTTCTTTCATTTGTTGTTTGTCCCTTGCAATCCTTGTAAGAGTATCTGGCTTTCTACTCTCTTTGCCTTATCAATATTCGATTTTGAAGTTGTATTTGCTTAGGTGTTCCATCCACCTTGTCTGGTGGTTGTTCAGTTCTTTTGTAGTCTTGAACAGGACCAGATTCTTATGGTCAGTTAGAACTCGGACTGGATGGTCGTTGTTCAAAATATATCTTCACCATTCCTTTAATCCTTGAACTATTACTAATAGTTCTTTGTTTACAACACTGTAGTTGCACTCTGCGGGGGTCATTGTCTTAGATTTTGTAAGACACTGGCCACCATTTTCTGTCTTGGCATTGTTACAATAGTATGCCTGAGCACACGTATTTTGAGGTGTCTATTTAGATCATTGTCATTTGATTTGAGTCGAAATGAACCAGTATGGGTGCCGATGTTAGATGTGTTCGTATTGCATTATATGCTTTCTATTCTATTTCTCTCCATTCCTATTTCTTGTCTTTCTTTGTTAGGTTATAGAGTAGTTTTGCAAGTCTGCTGAATCTCTCTATGAACCTTCAATAAATGCTGCAGAATCCCATAAAGCATTAAACATCTATTTTGTTGTTCGGGTTGGCCCAATCCCATATTGCTGC
Organism: Tuber melanosporum; assembly: GCF_000151645.1. Classification (NCBI taxonomy): domain Eukaryota; kingdom Fungi; phylum Ascomycota; class Pezizomycetes; order Pezizales; family Tuberaceae; genus Tuber; species Tuber melanosporum. The sequence continues at coordinate 207,089 of NW_003299131.1, read as the reverse complement.
CATTTTGACAGGGTCGACCTTGACCCCACTTCGATTGATGATAAATCCAAGGTATTCCGTTTCTTCTTCATAGAATTCGCATTTTATTAGTTTGATCTTCATTCTTGATCCTTGTATTGCGACCATGATATTGCTTATATCCTTTTAGTGTTGTTGTACATTTTCTGAGTAGATGAGTACATCGTCCAAGTATATGATGCAACATATGTCGAGGTACTTATTGAGTACCTTGTTGATCCATCTCGGAAATGAAGCCGGTGCATTGGTTAGCCCGAAAGGCATAACCAAGTATTCGAACATTCCGTATCTTGAGGCAAATGTAGTCTTCCATTTGTCTCCTGCCTTGATGCGTATATTGTGGTATGTGTCCTTGATGTCGAGTTTGATGAAGTATTTTGCTGACAGCAGTTAATTCAGTGCTTCTTCAATCAAGGGTAGTGGATATCGATCTTTCTTGGTAACCGAATTGAGGGCTCTGTAGTTCATGCAGAGTCCCATTTTTCCATCTTTCTTTTTGACGAATAGTAATGGGGATCCTCCTGATGCGAAGGAGTCTCTGATCAATCCTCGCTTTAGGTTTTGCCCGATGTAATTCCTCAGTTCTTCGAGCTCTGCTTCTCCTAGTTGGTATAACCTCTTGTACAGAATCTCTTTTATTTTTCCAGTTTTCCCATCTTTTTCCAGCTGAATTTCGTGATCGATTCCTGGTCTTCAAGGTCGTAGCTCCATAGCTTCCTCTTCTTGGAATAGGTTCGTGAATTGATGATATTCCTTTGGAACCAATTCTTTCCATCCCTTTTTGCTTTGGTATTTCCTATCCTAGATTGCTAGGTCCATGTTGATGTTGATTTTCGCTAGGACTGCTTTTTCGTCTTCCTATGTCGATTTGAGAATTCCTGTTGTATCTCCCCTTCAATAGTACCGTCCAAAGGGTTGTGCTGTGATCTCTTTCATCTCGATTCTTTTTGTTGTATTGGGCTGATTTTGGTCTGTGCTTCCAAATCCCTGGTATCCTCTGGTGATTTCTTCCAGTTGATTTACTTCGTGCAGATCATCTTTGTTGATTTTTTCCATGATCAACTGCGTAATTCGATCGCCTTTTTGGACTTCATAGTCCTCTTGAGCCAGGTTATCCTGCACCACTTTGATTTCACCTGTATAGTCAACATCGATCACTCCTACCATGGTCATGAGTCAACGTTTGACTGCTAGAGCACTGCGGGGTGCTATTCATCCATAGGTGCCTTCTGGTAGTCCAATGGCTATTCCAGTTGCTATCATGGCCTGCCCATTGGCAGGTATCATGATTCCTGCATTGGCATCCAGGTCATGTCCTGCTGCACCTTTGGAACTCTTGCTAGGTACTATTGCCTCTTGGTCCAGGTTTTGTATCCGGACTCTCTTATCTTGCCACATCTCAGTGAACTTTGTATGTAAAGTTTCTTCTTCCACTTCCTGTATCGGTGTCGAGTAGACCACAGGTGAACTGTTGAAACGTCGTGTCGCATGCAGTTCACTGGTGAAGGTCATCTTTTTCTCATTGCAATCGATCGTCGGGTTATATTTTCATAACTAGGGCATCACTAGACCAATTTTATGGTTCTTAAGATCCGCGACCTGAAAGGTTACAGTTTCCCTATAGCTGTCAATATCCATAGGTACTGTCGCTATATGGGTTATAGGACCGATCGCGGTTGGCTTTCGATCCACTAGGTAGACCTGTCTTACTTTCTTTGCTTTCTTGGTGTGGAGGCCGTATTTGTCACTGATTTCTTTGTCAACGAAAACTTCCGTAGCCCCAGAGTCGACTATTGTATATATTGTTATTTCTTTGTCTTCTTCATTGTATATCTTTGTCTTGATCATCACATCATCTCCCTCTCCTTCTCCTCTTTGCGTGTGTAGTACTGTGTAATAGTTTGCTAACTTGATGGGTTTTCTAGGTCCATATCTTTGGTCTCCTAAACCACCACTTGCTGGGGACCCTCATCGTTTTCCATCGGAGAATCTTCTACGATCATTTCATGAATGTTGCTTCTCTTTTGATTCTGGAAGCGATTATTTCCAGCAGCTTTGGTGTCTTCACAGTTGTGGTGTGTTTACAGTACCGT
>NW_003299131.1:198121-204782 GCF_000151645.1 Tuber melanosporum | reverse complement strand
CTTTTCCGCACCTTAAGCAGAGTTTCCTGTTCATTCTTCTGGCGTAATCTTCTTTAGACAGGTTTAGAGCAGGTCCTGCCCTTGATTTTTCCAACTCCATTGGCTCAACTGCTAGTAATGCTCGACTTTCTCCTCGAGCTGCATGCGGTTTGAAGGTTCCATCCACATTCTTGGATGATTGGACCACCCTTTATGCTATATTTTTTCTGAGTTGTTTCGAACTATGTTTAGCTTGCTTTCCTTATCGATGGCCCCCTTGCAAATCATTCTGCCGCGGTGTAACACAAGTCCAAGATTCACCACGCTTCTCGGAGTCTTTCACTACAGTTTCTCTGGAGAATAATGTAGAGAGTAGTATCATCAAACTCTGCCTCGTATTCCAATAGTCCGTATTCACTCCAGTATGCCGAAAAGGTTTGCTTTCCTTGTTGGAGTTTTTCCAGCTTTCATCTTGCTGTCTCTTTGGCGTTGGGATCCTCAAATTGTTCGAAGAGTGTTGCTTTGAACTCTTCGTATGTGACCCCTTTCCTCTGCTTCTTTCCATCTTGGAATGGCATGATCTATTGTCACACGAGTCCTCTTAGTAGAGATTCCACGTATGGAATCTTGATCTCATCGTGGTGATCGCCATATCCCTTAATGGTAAAATATCCTTCATATTGCACCAGGAATATTCGTAGCTTATCTTCGACTCCTTCATATCTGTCAGGTTCTTTTGCTTTTGGTCGTTGGATGTTTCTTTGTCCTGTATTTCGTATTGCTGCTAGAAATGCCTGAAACTGATTCTCAGTCATTCCAAGTATGCTAGTGCCTGGTGCAGGAGTGGCTGGGGCTGGGGGTCCAAGTACTGCTGATTCCGACATTCTCTCAGGTTGTGGAGTTCCTGCAGGAGAGCTATCGACTGGTGATCCTTTCTCTTGAGTTACTGGGCTTGCTTCCCTCGAGGGCTCAGCTGAAACGTGATCTAGGGCATCGCTAAATCCCCCTTGATTGAGGTTTTAATCTTCAATGTCGATATCTCCTTCCCTTTCTGGGTTGAAGGATGCAATCTTGAATCGTTTGACGTCACACTAGGTGATGCTTTGTAATGTAACAATCCCTCCTTGGATGGTTAGTTCTTCGTAATGGGGAACAATACTTCTCTCCTTCTTCTGTTTCCTTCCTTAGTCTTCTGATAGCACTCGGCTTCTGCTTACGTTACCAATAGTACAAGACCTCTGTCTTCTATCGGGAATGCCTATCGTAAGCTTTCTCTAACTCTTCTTTATGCAGAGCTTTCCTTGGCGTAACGATAATGTTACAATAAAGATAAAGATCGTAAAGGTGTTTTATATTCGTTAAAGTCATAAGTAGGAAAGGTACTTAGAATATAGCATGAAGAACCTATCCTTCTCAGCTGCATCGGCCTCCCTATATGATATTCTTCCCACCCATAGTCATGTGACCCAAATTTGTCACATGTGCGAAACCAAATCATAACAAACTAGTCATGTGACCAAAGTGGTCACATGTTCAAAACCCATGACCTCATAGCAAGGTCATGGGCAAAAACTCATAATCCAATCATAATACAAACAACAACTCATATGACTCGACTAAGTCATATATGCATGAAACCCATGACCTCATAATAAGGTCATGTGTGAAACATAAATCATATGCGCAAGGCTTACCTGCAAGGCATACTCGCAAGGCATACTCACCAGGCATATGTCCCATGACTCCTAGTTGAGCCATATGCGAAAGTATTACAAATCCCATATATAACTAATCATATAACTCGAATGAGTCATATGTGTAAAATAATGACATACCTGTGACTCATAATCATGTGTCATGTGAAAACCTTTTTCATGCCAAGCCACATTCATGACCGAACTCAAGGAGGCCTCAATATAAAATAAGGTGAAACAAAGGGAAATAGAACTACCAAGTGCAATAATAGCAGACAGTTACCTGAATAATGGAAGTGATGATGGGAATGGCAATAGCAATGGAGAAAAACAAGGAGGAGGACCATCCAGATTTCAATGAAGTCTAAGCGCTAAACCAGATAGAACAGCTGATAAGCTTCCAGAAGCATTGGCCTAAACTGTTAAGGGACTAGCTGACCCACCTACACCTTTTCAAAGGAAAGACCAATCAATGTGTCTACCGTTGGTTAACCCAATATGTACATTACTTGAAATGCAATCCCATAATTTATGATGATAATCAGGAATATATCATCTATACACAGAGGATGCCAAAGGGGAATCATGTTAGCCTGATAGCAGTATAGTATTGATGTGGGAAAGATGGTCTCTGAGGAGAAGAACAAGACTCAAAACAGTGCTTATATACTTATTTTGAATACAAATTCACTAGTGGGTACACTCCTCTTGTAGAATGATATAAAGCCATATAAGACTTGAAATTACTTGAGTATAAAAATGATATTCAGGCCTACATTGGAGAAATATATAATCGGAATCTTCATTCTCAACTGACTGGACCAGCGTAGTTTACGGCAATAGACAGAAAGTTGCCCTCCAAGATTAGATAGTAATCTTTACTGAATAAGTACAATACTGACCCAGAATGGGAAAGAGTAGTCGAGGCAGTAGGAAGGGATTTGGAAGAATAACTAGAATGGGACCATTTAAACTAGAATAAACCAAAATCTTTGAAAACATTCTCAGACAAAAAATCTGCAGACAGGAATCAACCAAAGGTAAAAATAGAGAAACTGTTTACAAAGGAAGATGGTCTCTCCAAAAGGTGAATGCATGAACTGGAATCTGAGAAACTGGCAAAGAGGACTATTAAGACTACAAAGTTAACACAAACAAACTTCAAAAAGACCTACAAAGAAATCCCCCAGTCAATGATTGATACAAGAAAACAGGAAGCAATTACACTCTATGCGGAAAGAAAAACCACCAGTATAAAACCTCCTAGAGACAAATTCAGGTGTCTTGACCAAGGGCAGATGACTGCCTATTCACAATACCAAGGTCCAGAATGGTGGCGGTAGTTCACCATCCCAGGAAGATCTCTACTGCTGATCTTCTAAGAGGCAACAAACTCGGAGAACTAGGAGCAGATGAAGAAATAACTTTAGTCATTTCATTAGTACCAATAATACTGGTATTCAGGTAGTGTAGAAGAGAAATACTATCTATGAATTGAAATTAATAGAAAAAAGGACATTGAAGTGAAAGAAGCAACCTTGCAATTATGACCTAAATGGGAGTATAAGTGTCCTTCTTGCAGTAAAGTCAAGTAGATCAATAATGAGTAATGTACACATTAGTAGCACCTCTATGCTTCTCAAGGAAGTATTGTAAGTTTGTTCCTAATCACCTAATAAATGGCTGTTGGGGTAGTTAGGTATGTGACCTAGAAACTGAACGGTCTCCGATAAGAACCAAAACCTAGCAAGAAAACGGAGAGTACCAAGGATACTGGAAGGAGCGACAGTAGGGCTAAGATAAAGGATTGGGAGAAAAAGCAAAGTATATTTTCTGTCTATATGGGGAATAGGAACAAGAGCACGAACCGTATCTTTAGTTACTGCTTATGTGCACCACTGGTAGCCGAATAGAACCCAATAAAGTGAGAACACTATCTACAATGAAGCGAGTGTAGAGAATAAGACTGGAAAGGTTATCAAAGAGACAGCCAAACAGCCCTAGACATCTGGCTTTTATTTCCACAATATCAGGACAATGGCCAAGACCTACTAGATTGGTTCCACAGGTAGTAAAGGTAGAAGGCATGGGAACTCCTTTGCAGGGAATAAAGACCGCTAGTAGTGGACCACCTGATATACTAAGAGGAAACAAGTTTGTCTAAGAGGATCTAAGCGGTCAAAACTGTACAGGTGCAGTAACAAACATTGCAGTTACTATGAAATCTCAGACATGTTGAAATAAGAGAACAACCATTTGACGCCATGTATAAGCAAGACACTTTTAGAGCACTGATACTTATACGATATGATTGTCCTGAGGGACATGCTTATATTCACATTATAAATCCAAATCACTAGTACTACAAAATATGAGTACTATTGGATTTAGGATCCAATGTGTTTCTAATCAACAAAGAAAAGGTACAGCAACAAAAGATTACATTCACAGAGAGAGCGAATCTGGTCAATATTCAAGGCTTTGATAGAATATTAGCTCTATTGGGAGGAAGGTTTTACACACACCCTATTTGTGTTGAAATGATAAAAAAAAAAAAAAAAAAACAAGTCCATGTCTGAAGTTGCATGCGAAATCACAGCAGCAGGTGACTATGGGATAATAATCCTCTTGTGGTAGTAGCATTCAGAACACCATCTATCCAAGATTGGAGAACATGAAAAGTCAGAATTCAAAGATCTGAATATAAAGGTTATATGGAGGAAGAAGATAAAGGAATCTCAGATATGTTCAAATATGATGAGACAGTTGCTTGCGATGAAAATGCGATCCAAATAGGAAAAATTGGAGCCATACAGGATCCTAATCAGATCAACTTCTATTTTCTCCCCAGGCAGTTCTGGAAATTCAGGAAATGATTTTTCCCACAAATGGCAGCAAAATTAGAGTCCAGCAGACCATGAGACCATCTAATTAAATTAGTCGAAGGAGCAAAATTCTCTTCGTGATCTGTTCATGATCTGTTCGACAAATAATATGAGTTACTACAAGAATACCTTGACGATATCCTATAACCAGGAAAGATCCCCTGAGGTCAATGGCCTTTTAGTACTCGGAGCTCCTTTATACCAAAAGCAGATGGAAGAGTAGGACTGGTAGTAGACTACCGAAATCTAAATAAGATAATAATCTTAAATAAGTATCCGTGACTACTAATATTGGAATTACATAGTCATGTCGTAAGAGCTAGCATTTTTTCCAGAATTGATTTAAAAGACAATTACAACCTCATCCGAATGAAGAAAGGAGATGAATGGAAAATGGCCTTCTAATTACATTATGGACTTTATAAATATTAGGTTATACCTTTGAGATTAGCCAGCGCTCCAGCTATATTTTAGGACATGATGAATGAGGTCCTTCAAAAGTTTCTAGACCAAGAAGTGGTATATTATTTGGATAACATTCTCATCTATTCCAAAAATGAGATAGAACATATCAACCTAGAAACAATAGTGTTATAAAGATTAGCTAATTTTCAGCTTGCAATTTCAATAAACAAATCATTCTTCAACTTTAAAGAGTAGGAATTGTTAGGCTACATGATAGCTCTCAATGGGGTATCCATGAGTACCTGAAAGGTGGGCTCAGTATTAAACTAAAAGTTACATATATCAGTCAAAGAAGATCAGATATTCTGAGGATTTCCGAACTTCGAGAAACCTTTTATAGAAAACTTTCTAACGATTTGTGCTCCAATTATGGACAAATTGAAAACTGATCCAAAGAAGTTCTAGTGGTGCCCTGAACAAGAAACAGCCTTTTAGGAGCTTAAGAAGAGATTTATTTCGGCCCCAATTTTACACTATTTCTTCCCAGAAGGAGAAAGGGTGGTAGAAATAAATGCTAGCGATTTTGCTTTAGGTTCTACCCTTTCTCAGTTTGTGGAAAAAAGACTACATCCTGAAGCTTTCCACTATTGAAAACTAAATTCTGCAGAGCAAAATTACGAGATACAAGATAAAGAACTCTTAGTAATATTGGAAGCATTCAACAATTGGTGTCAATAGCAGGTTTGAACCGAACTTGAACTGAAAATCCAATAACTGTGTATACCGATCACCAACACCTCTAATATTTCTTCACCTTAAAGGTCAGAAGTGGGCACCAAATCCGTTGAGCACAGATGTTAGTAGATTATAACTCCAAAATTGTTTACCACCCAGAGACAAGGGAAGGCAAACTTGATACACTCAGTCGACAGCTGGAGTACCATTCTGAGAGGGGAGCTGTAAATTGCAAACAAGCAATATTAAAGTCCGTATATTTCCAAGTCTGTTCAGTAACAAGAACTGTGGAAGGGGCAATTCAAATATGCCTAATAATAGGTATCATAGCAGATAATACAAGCACTGAGGATGTACAGGAAACAGTGAATTGAAACCATTTGAACTGCTTGATTCGAGTAAAATGGTTAGACACAAGAGCAAGGTTACCAACCAAAGGTTTGTGGATAGCTGCAGGTCACAAGCTTTATACTATACAGGAAGACATATTTCCAGTACGGTGATAGTTAATTGTTAAAACCTGTATTGCAATCAGGTTATAGGTCAGAACTTATGCGAGGATAGCTGTCCAATATGGTATTTCTAACAGGTACTGGTGTAATCAATGCATATTATACAGGTAAGCTCAAAGTATTACTATTCAACTATTGAGACACAGACTGTCATATTAAAGCTAGCGATTGAATTATCTTGCTAGTGATAAAAAAACTTAATACTGTGAATATGATAGAAATAGACAACCTAGAGGATACAGAAAGAGACATATCAGAATTCGGCAGCACAGACATCACCACAAAAGCTGTAACTATCCAATAATTAGAACCAGTAGTTAGTATATTACACATATCAATAGACTAAAATATACACTTGTATGATGCAGCTGAAGTACCCAAATGAACCCCTATGACTAGCACTATTTGGATCCTCAACCTGATTGCGGACACCTGGAGGAGATCGAGAGAT